>NW_022157914.1:0-127527 GCF_003316985.1 Fusarium coffeatum | reverse complement strand
TTTTTGCTCAAGAAAGAAAAAAGCGTGAGAGAGACCCGGGGAAACTCAAACCAAGCCAGACTAACAGACAAGCATAGCCTTGCCATGAATAAGTAGCAGGTACTTAATCTTGGTATTATTGACCCACGCAACTACCGGTCTCCAATACAATGGAGCGATATTTCCGCGGCTGCTGCTGTTGCATCGATGGTTCCACACTCTCTCTTCCTTCTTTGCTGCAGTGTCCCAGCATTCTGGGCAAAAGTCTGTCGTTCCTTTATCAGTCCAGACGATGTCACCAGCTGATGGCATTGTTTGGAATTGTTTTTTCCCTTACGATACGCGGGTCTATAATTCGTTACCAGGGGTACACTCTGTCCTGTAACTCCTGTCTCTACAGTAATTGTCAGAAGAAGATGCAACTTGAGACAGTTTCTTCGGATACTAACCCTCATTCCTTTAGTGTAAACCGGCTAAGGATCATGATCGGTTTATGGTGATGAATCCCAATTCCTGCCTCGTGCAGTAAGTAAGGAGGTGAACGCATTATGCTTACACAAAGTCCTTGTGTGTCTACCGAACGGACTAATTATGGACGTGAACCAGACACGAGCATCTCGGCCGTGTCTTGTTTGTTGCACAAGGCGATGCAAGGTCAAGCACACAAGCTTATCATCGTAGACCCTTACAGGTAGTACAGGTACATACACTAATAATTGCTTATTGATCTCAACTCGATCTAGCTAACCCACAGCTTCACTCTTCCATATTGAAAGTCATCTAGAGTTGTTCCGAAGCTTGGCCTTGTCTGTACAAGATCAATTCACCTCGTGGTAGATTTGGACGGACGATGTGACCAGGCACGGAAACGATCTACAGGGATCTCCTGGGTAAAGAAACAAAACAGGAAGGCTATGCGGCCTTTGGCATCATCTGGGCAAGCTGCTTTAGGTGAGCTACGGTAGATGGGTTGAGGCCAATGCAATAGTTGAAGCTGTTAAGAAACAAAATCAATCCTTGATGCGGTGACGGATTCTTTTTTAGACAGTCGTTTCTTTTTCAGCTTTACGCCAAGTTCCGTTCCCTGCAATGCCAGTCAGCAAGAGTTGGAGACCATCCCCTGCTCGTACTGCTCGCTTCTGTACGGTTTACCTGACGATGCATGCACTCCAAAACTAAACTTAACTCCACATGGAATTAATGCACTTGTCCGCGCACGGGCAATAATACAGTAGCTGAGAAAATTATAACGAATAAAACCATTTACACAAGTGGCGAGCAATGGCTGATCTGCTTTGCAAAGATATACCTTTCTCCAATAGGTAACGAGATCATCAGAAGCTGCAGATATGTTTCAGATGCTAAAGAGTGGCAAGTGGCATTGCATCTCTAGATCATCAATCAAATGGGGCTGCCTCATGCAATGGCAGGAGTCAGCAAAGAGGAGAGGACAGGGGTCAGATACGAAGCGATTTTCCTGACGACATCACGTACAGTATAGACGGCCGTTTGGATTCGAGGCAAACTGCATTGTTAGAGGTACAGTATATTGGTATGATATTGATAACTGGCGTTTTGATGGCAGCCAATGCCACTGGTTCATGAAGATAAACGTTGGAAGGATCAACTGTCCCTAGTCAAGCCGAGCTGAAGACTGCATAATAAAAGCAGAATTATACTTGGCATTGCATGTTTATACGCGCATTGTACGGAATATTCACCTATTGTTTTGTGGTATTGGTGATGGATATCAAGCCCGTTTCTCCAGCAGCCCTGACATTAGTATCTATCACTCTAATCAAAGACCGTGGCAATGACCGGGCATGTACCGGTACCAAGACTTAGTCGGTATCTCGCTAAAATCCAGCACGTAATTACCGTTCAATCGTCAGCAAACTCCCTGAGCCCACTGAGCCCCTACTACCAAACTACCGGGCGACCTTCTTATCCACTCTCCCAACACGCTACAGTACAGACAAAGTCGACCGAGCGTTTCAGACGATGACCAAACAACGTCTCTGTTGCGAGAATTTCAGAGACTCGCTCACATTAGTTTTCTCGTCTAGACTAAATCGCTCAAGATCTTTTCGCTCTAATCATGCATGTCGATCTATCTCAACTATGAATCGGCTGACGATATCCTCTGTTTCACCATATGCGCTCCCGGGCTCAAATAAACGACGCTCAGATAATGGACTGCATTAATTGTTGACCTGTCTTTTCGACATGTTACCCGTCATCTCGTATAGTTGAAGCCTTGTGTATATCTTAATCGTTACTGATCATTCAGGTACAATAATGCAACGTCCTTAGCTAATTACGTACCTAGCTCTGCTTGCTTGCTTCTTTACAAGGTGGTATTAACCAACGGCCTACTGCAACGCTAAGACTGGTCCATTATCCCGGTCCTTGTTCTCCTATCCCGTCCTCCTGATCCGCGTCTAATTAAAGCACCATGTTCATGTTCATTCGTGTTGATGCTTTTTGTTCTCCCTCTTATTCGAGTTGCTTTTTTCCTTCTCCTCTCTCGAGTCTAAATCTCTCCCCCGGGCTGACATTGAAGTCTATTACCCTTTCTCATGGATCCTGGTCTATCAAAACTACCTACGGTACACAGACACCGAGATAGTCGATAGTTTCTCCATGGCTTAACCCCTAATCGAGACCCAGGAGAAATTGTGAATGGGGCGCTCGGCCTCGTCTCGCTCGCTATAGTTAGACGGACTCTGCTTAGGTGTCGATCCTCCTCTCGCTACGGCCTCGAGGAAAAATTCGACATTTCACGTTGTTCTCCAGTATTAGAGACTATCCATATCTATAAATTATGGCGCCGAATGTCTTGGCCCTTGTGGACATTCGGACTTGAGCGTGAGACCTAAACGTTCATTCCATTCCAATTAATTGCATCAATTGCTCCGAGTGTTGCACTGGGAGAAACGAGAGACCTTGTTTGTTTGTTCCCTCTCGTTCTGAAAATAGCTTCCTATTTAGTCAGTACCCTACGGTGCAACCTTTCGGGAGTATCTAGTCCGAAGAGTGTTCAGCCAAGACCTGTCACAAACGAGACAATTGTGGCAGGTATCTCTAATAAATTCCAGAAACAGGAAGTTGTTATTAGTTGCTCTGGTAGCTTGGTTTGGTGTAGTGCAATATGCCTTGTAGGATGGACTTGACCTCCAACCTCAAGATCACAGAGAATTGACTCTGGCAGCATAAGAGACGGGTAGTTTATTAACTTCATGATGCTCTAGCATATCTATTAGGCCATTCAGTTTCTACACCCTGAGCGTGGATGGATGTCAAGTTGGCTACTACCCATGCGCCCATGTTCCTTACTTCTGTGCCTCTCATGTGCTTTGCAAACAAATTAAAGTGCTCACATCACATCTGTAGCAAATACGCCGCAAGTCACTATACTCGCCGCATCGGGGTGCAGCAGAGTTCCGTTGTTTCCGAAACTGAGACAAGACAAGGAGATTAATGATGTGATATTCCACATTCAAAGGAATGTCGTTCCAGGGTAGACTACCTAGTCAACTGCCTGAATGGTGTTGCAAACGTATGTATACAAGAAACAAATTTGTGACTCTTCATTCTTAACCCAAAATGTACCTCTGGGCTTTGGTATCATTGATTATACAATTTCGATGTCATTATGGTGAAGCTCCGTCACCTAGTGTGCAAACTCTCAAAGAGTGTATCCCACGGGGATGACAAGACAGCGTAAAGCCGGCAATCGATGTGCTCATGCCAGCTTCTTGGCCACACTGGCACTTGTTGGTCTTTGCACGTTGTCGATCGACGTTGACCCAGATCAGTCGGTGCTGCTTCTTATTCATTCGGACAGCACTAAAAACGTCGAGAAGATCTTCGCGATTTGAAGGGGTGTCTAGCTTAGAAGTTGTCATAATAACTGAATAGCCTTGGTCCGCCAACTTCAGCAACTGGTGGATGTAAAGGAATCGTAAGTTTCGTTCCAATCGATCACAAGTGGGTGGCCTGTTCATGATGTAGCTGTCGATTATGCGAACTTTGGACTCGCCGAGTTGTGTCTTGAGGTCCCTGAGCAGGTTTGGCTTGTTCACATCTGGGATGTCGTTGAGGATCACAAACGCACCCTTGCCCTTACTCGAGAAAGCCGGAGGGTCGTGGGTCATATTGTTTGTCAATACCATGGTATGTTGGTGAGTATTCAGCGCAAGGCAGCGTAGTGTCGGGTTGATAGGTTTGGTGGCAGAATAGTTGAGGGCGTGGTAGAAGATTGATCTTCAACTCGAGGGGCTGAAGATACGATGTGGGCGATTGTTAGATGGGAACGTCTCAGTGCCAGAAAGTGTGACCACGCTGTCATTATATATTTATCCTGTCTAAAAGTTAATCAGTATTCTATGGTGTGAGGTTGCTGAACTTAGACTATAAATTTATGAACACGCAAGCAAGACGCCAATGAACACCAGGTAAAATGTGTTTCGCGCAGAAGAGGAAAGTATGTGCTGTCCCAGAAGTTTCCCGGTCGTCTACTTCAGAAAGAGGCATTGCGATTGCTTGCAATTCATATTGCACTTGAGGTCTAGAATACGTTTATCCTAAAGAGATGCCCCTGAACTGCAGTCCTCGTCTGCCACTTCTACTGCACTGAATGGTTGACTTTCGATGTGTCCAGCTTTTAGAACACAGCATATCAGATTTAAAGGCTTGCGTATCTGTACAGTTGATCAGAGAAATGAATAAGCCCCTGATCCACCATTTGCCTTATGATTATGAAGAACAACCCTCAGCGTGAGTGAACGGAATACTGATTTACAACTGATCGGCGAATCACCACTCACAGAGAGAATATTGGGAACTGTTCGTGAATCAAATTTACATCTGATTGTGTGATCTGATAAAGTTAGACACTCAACTAAACCTCGGATATCCTGTAGCTGGTATGACTCAGAGGTAAACTATATATCACCCTCATCATGTACTCTTAGCCGACACTATGACCTTGAGTATGGGGAAGAAGTAGCTATCGATACGGGAATCTAGAAAGATTTCACTCCATGAATTGCACGTTCGTGTTGTTGAGTTCCTTCTGCAACCCTATGTCAAATCCGCCCACAACACTCATCCATTTCTTATCAGATTGGCACCTGTAGAAGTAATAGTCATGATGTTTAATAGTCAAGTGACTCTAATTATCGTAATTCACCCCCCTGGAGCCAACGTCTCTTACTTTTACAGACTTGTCAAAGAGCTCATTTGACCAGATACACACCATTAACTTGCCAATGTTGTCACCGCCAGCACTTTGATAACTGCACGAGTTCGCTCTCAAGTTCTACTAGTCTTCTTCTTACAGGCATCGCCTGATCTGAGGCCAATTCCTTCATATATCCTCTGAATCCTACTGAATGAACCAGGGGTGTCAGAAGAACGGCCCCTGGAAGTATTAGAGACGATATAGTATGCTTACTTTATGGTAGCTTAGACCAGAATCTGGGCTGCTTTCTTTTGGCATTCTAATCTCAGAGGGTAACACATCTATTCACCGCCGGATGGACATCAGTTGTGGCCTCTTCGTAGCCGGGAAGCTCGCGTAGTTCAGCCTTACAGCTTACCCTATTTGGCCATATATGTGAGAAAATTCGCAACCTGCGCTGTCTATCTATATTCCTAGTCGTATTATCCTGGTGATAGAGCATAGTAACTCATAGCATGGTAATAGTTTACAACAAAGAGTGAGCCCGACTCAACCTGCGGGCGCCAAAAACAATCGGGCTAAGAGACAGCATAAACTCACATCAAGAGGTTGTCCACTTCATCTATCGCTTCACAGAGTGGAGGCTTCTACTGCCAATCATATATTCAAACTTGGTGCTCTTTTGCATAACAGATAGTCTTAGTGAATACGTGTTTGAACATCTCCTGTACTATACAGAACATGACAAGTACATAACCTCCAGGAGTTTCGGGTGAATTTTGGTCGCTGTGATGGAATTTGTTCATACCAAGTGGCATAAATAATCTCATAGGACAACGAAGTAAAACAGTCTCATTGAATACATGCCCTCTTCTATATCCAGTCGCCTAGACAGTAGGTGTCTGATGCATCCGACCTTACGATGTCTTACCTCACTTTCCGAACAATCTCGAGTGGCGTGTTATTGAGAAACGCTTATCATAACCCATGAAAAATAAAGAAAATCTATTAGCTCGTTTTAAGTTTTCCAGAGTCAATATTCATCCGATAAACACAATTCCTTCTACAGGAGTACCCCACACAGGTAGATTTTGAGAGCACACCAGCTCAACCATCACATGCCTTGACTTCGCCGTCCCTATCGTCTGCCAAACTTCCATAGCATAAAGAGACCAACGGAATGCCCTCACAGCGCGCTTATAAAGCACTGGAAGATACTAATGCTCAGGGCTGAAATTGAACCAGTACGTTTTGCGGAAAAACAAAGAGTCGCGCCTGGAATACAGGCCAGGAGAGGCACATGGCGCGACACCGGGAGTGGTGGGTTTGGACATGCCATTGTGCGCTCTCGAGGTGGTAGGAACTCCAAGAAGCAACAAGGAGAAGTACAACAAGAAATGCCATATTTTCAAAAGCAATCCCGTAATTAAAATGAAACAAGGAGGGTATAAATGCGAGTGTGATGATCACGGTCATCAAGCTCACGTTGTCGTAGCCGCGGAGTCGAGAAGTTTACTGGTTGATCTTCTCGTTGACGGCGTTGGCGGTATCAGCCTTCTTCTGGTGCAAAAAAGAGCTCAACCAAGAGAGTGTCTCGTTGCTAACGACGAGAACGGTGGTAACGGCAGCCTTTCCGTGGGCGACGAGACCTCCTTGCTCGACCTTCTTGATCTCGGAGTTGTACACCTGGAAAACGTGGTCCTTGCCCTCAAGGCCCTTCTGGAGAGGGAACAGGATGAGAGCGCGGGTATCCTGGTAGAGCTCGTCGGTAGGCTTCTTGACAGCGGGGAACTTCTCATCGATGCGATCAAGGGTCTTGTCGCCTAGAGAGTCAACCTTCTGAACGTAGGGTGAGACATATTGGTAGCCTCTCGAGAACAAGGGAGCAACGGGAGCAGCAAAAGTCTGGTAGGCGGCGTCACTAAGTCTGATGGAGCGCTGGCCGAATTCGTTGGACTTGAAGGTGTGGACGCCGTCGCTGATGACAGGGTAGTTGAGGAGATGCTGTAGGATGTCAGTTTACCTCGTAGAATAACTGCGCTGGCTATACATACCTGGATGAAAGCAGAGTACTGAGCAGAGCTCACGTCGCCGTTGACTTGGTGGGACATAGTGATGGTTGCGGATTGATCACAGAGAATCGAGATAAGTAGGAGGAACGATGTAAGATCGCGAGATTCGAGATAAGGTCAATGGCTCGGTCGTTCGGATACGAAATCGAGATGACAACCGAAAGGTGCGAGGTAGATAAGCTTGAAACACGAGTCAGGTACGAGAATTTATAAGAGAGCAGAGCTTTAGGTAGGATGGTGTAAGATGGAAGAAGATGGGTGAGGAGGGAAAGTGGGAAGGTAGCAATTGAAGGGGACCTGCAGAGGCTAAAAGGGAAGCCACCGGAAAAAGATGACGAGGAGGAGACAGTTGCGAGAAGGATCAAGGAAGCATATGAAGATGGGTGTGCGTCTGTGTGTGCATCTGAGGTCAGAGGAGAGGAGGGGAGGGGAGTATGGATGGATTGAGAGATGGTTGGTGGGACGCCACAGCATGTAACTTACAGCTTTTGGTGATGGTCTAGAGTCAGGCACTCGGAAGAAGAAGGAGAAGGGAAGTCAAAGGAAGGGGTCCTGTCTAGTACTTAATAAATTTGTTGGTAGGCAGGGGGTTAACGAAGCCGGAAAGTAACCCACCCTCACCAAGAACGTCGAGGTCCAATTGTTGCAGCTTTTTTTCGCCATCGCAAGCAGTTGGAGATGAAATGGGATGTGCAGGTTTGCATGTGCTAGAGCAAACAGACATGTGCTTGTACTAGACCAGGTATCTCTTAGAGCTATTTTGGGTGAGTGGGTACTTGACGTAGCTTCGACGGTTCGTACCTTGTAGTACTTTAATAGCTGTGGCTGATTCCATGCCTTGAATCATCTGTTTCTCATGAGTCTCCCTTCTGATCCGACAGCCCAGGGAAATAAGAAATTAGTTACTGGCTCTCTGAGCTTGATTCTTGGACTTTGTGATTGCCGGCTTATAAATAACATCTCAGCCCCAAGTCAAGCTAATATCCTCGTTATCTTTCTCGTCGTAGTCCTCATCATAAACTTCAGCATCAGTCAATTAATGTAGCAGTGGGGTGCTGGTCGTCTTCGGTGACACCACCAAAGCTCAAGATAATGGGTCGACTCAGCCGCATGCCCTGGATTTCAAATGCCCGTTCCTTCCTCGTTTCACATCTCTTCATGTTCAATAGATCCAATGGAAGGAGAATGCCCGACATTAACTGGGCAGGTACGTATCGCAAAGTTACTCGCGTCGTCCATGCAGCTGCAGGTGGAAAGTGGTTTTTGCATGTGAAAGTGGCTCCTTCCATCCCCCTGTGCCCCTCCCCCCACACTAGCAATAACGCTTGCTTCCCTTTTCTCCAACACCAAATCAAGATGGTCAATTCAGTTCAAGCTCCTCAACAAAATATCTTGACGTTTCTACATGCTGTGGTACTATGAGCCTTACTTACAGCTATGGCAATCATGTGCTAGGGTCAACGCCATGCATTCTTAGCGTTGATCACAGAGCATAGCAATTGGCAAAAGCAAGTTGCGTTCGAACGCTTTAGGTATTCCGAGCGAGCAAGAGATTATCAATTCGAGGCTGCACTGATCTCCACAATCTGGTACAAGCTTATCAGCATCGCCAACAAGCTCCATTGGCACATGAAGACGAAGGGAACGGATTTAAGGGCACGGAAGTTCCACGGAGTATTCAGTACTGTACGGATACCACGCAACTCAATGCAATGCATGCGCAGATAATACAATACGATACAACTCATTCGTCATTATGCGTTTTGAGACGAAGCCTATGCCAATCCGCGTTCCTTCGCGTGCGTTTGCAAGCGCCCGGTCAGCGGTTGTAATCACCAACTGAGGCTTATCTCGAAGTCTATTAAGCTGCAACACAGCAGACTGGGTAGCAATAGCAACCAGCTCGGAGGTTGGATTCCTTTCCCGCCTCGTCGGTTTCAGCCAGACATTTCCGTCAGCTCATTACCACTAAACTTTCTTCGCCACAGAGTAACAATCCGCGCACACGAGAGGCACGTACGTTGCTCCGTTGGTGCGGCCGCATCGTGAAGCATTCGTACTCTCACAAATCTCAAGAAATTGATAAGAGACCAACCATCCTGCTGCCCGACATGACTGATTTCGTTCCATCTGCCGCGGCTCATCTCGATAACAGACACAAGCTTGACGGACGGCCTCGGAAGCCAAGCGAAAAGAATTTAGGTTGCTTCCAGAAAAGCGGCTCTGTCCCAGGGCAGTCGAGTCTCATGGCCGGCTACGAACTTGATTCCTCTTTCGACCATATTTCCTTTGCCGCATCACGTTGATTGAATCGCTCTTATTACCTTATCGACCGATCAGCTGGCTCAGAGCCCCAAGGGTCCCTTGCTCGATGCCCGAACCGACCCCCCTGCTACGTGGCATGCACTTCTTGTTCCCCTGTCACTGAAGTTCTCTACGGCCCACTCGCAGCCACTTTCACATGTCAGGAATTCGACGTCGAGTCGTGGTCTATGAAAGCATCAACCATTAGACAAGAGACCCCCCTTGGGAGCCTGGAGCAAACGAGACGAGCAGCTCGTGTAACCCTGATCGTCCATCTCTGCCCATCGATTTATTGCGCATGCTCGGTTCTGCCAACGGTACATGATATTGCCCTCTTGTAAGTTGTAGTGGCACCGGTCCACTGCGTCAACATTCCTCTCCCAGACCACGGGAACTTTTGGCAGCTGTTGTTCAACGGCGCACGGCAGGATGACTGTTGGAAAATTGCGCGCTCTGATTTCAACCACGTCTCCTGTTGGCTAATCTTTAGTAAGAACCATCCTTCTCCTCGTTCATGCTTCATGTCATTTTGGCATGCCGTGATAACTTCAGCATGCACATCTTCTGAAACATCCATCACTCCACATTTTGGTGCGCGACAGATATCGAAAGACTTGAATATACATGGGTACTGATCCCCTCAATATCACATGTGCAAGGTTGATTGATCTTCCTATCACTATTCTTATCGCGATAATCGCAGCTGAACCTCCCGTCGAGCGATGTGGGCCTTGACTACACCTTGCATCTCTTTCGAGCTAGTCAACAGCCCTACATAACTTACAACAAATTCGTTATTCCCTTCCGCGATATTTGGAAGAACCGCTCACTTTGAAAGATCTGTGTATGCAGGGCTCTGTGTTTTGTGTATAGTCGTGCGAGGCCGCCACGTCCGCTGACTTCAGGCACCGACGGTTCATGTCTCTTGATGAGTTTGGAGAGATGCATTGTTGCGGCAAAGCATTGTGAGTGCTTCGACCTATATCATCGTTCTTTCTATATATATCAAAATGCGCAGATATTTAATATCTGGAGGTTTTTCGTCAACTTTTCAACTTGTTTACCGCATCATCTGCATCGCGAGTTAGTTGCAGTCTGGAACTGATTTATCTCTTGTCAGTTGAGTATATCGCAGAGAAGAATCCAGTTGCTATCAGGGTTCCTTGGTGTCAGACAACAGCCTTATTAGCTCGCACAGCGCTGACATGACGCATCAGACCGCGCAATGCGCACAGATTAAATCTATTTGCCGCTTTTTCATTAGGATCTCCCAATGTCTCAGTTGAGCTCACTCAGTCGTCATTTTTCAAGTCAATCTTCAGTTGAAGAAGGACGTGCCCTACACATCAATGTGTTGGCTTCGAAGCGATGAGTCCAATTGGCTGCATATTCCTTTAGCCGGCGATCTGTGTCTGGCTACAATGCTGTCAGGTGCAAAAATTATGGACTATTAAGCTGCACGATATGATGGATCATCACAATTCTTCTACATCAGTGGCCTCCGCATGTTTGGTGCATCACATGTACCACCATCAAGAATAAATATGCGTCACCAAAAAGTCTGGGATATTCCAATGGGTATAATTATGGCTCTGTTTCGCTATCATGTACTCGATCTGATCTTGTCTTATGATTCTACTCCATCTCGAAGTGCTTCGTTTGAGTTACCTTTGGGTACCGTATCAGATTTGAGTTCATCATGAAGCCCTGCAGCCTTGCCGCTTTGGCGTTGTTTTTCAATCCTTCTTTCTGTCTTACCAAGGATAGGAATATTCATCTTCAATGGACGCTATGTGATCAAGATGCAGAAACTGTCCTGGAAAAGTTAGGCGAGGAAGTTCGTGCTCCTTACAAGAAGAATCCGATCACATACTTCGATACAATGCCACCAACGCACGCTCAACAAGGCATAATGTTTCGCACAAAGGTCAACAAAGGTGACCCTTTTTCTGTCATCAAGGTTCGCTTTGCCGAGAAGCCTGCCCGCCTGCCTCCCAACGCAGATTGTGTCTGGGATCGATATGGAGACTACGTCCCCTATACATGCGGAGCGCGGTATCTGTTGAGCGACAAGACGAAGGATATTTGGAGCGAAGACCAGGTCCGCTTTGCAGAGAAGTACGACGATATTGATTGGGATGGTCTTGTACCATATGGACCATTCCCAGATGGCAAGTGGAAGATAAGGATCCTAGGACACAAAGCCAAGCTCGACGATGTTGTTGCTGGAAAATTGCACCTCATGGAGATTGAGCTGTCGACACCTAGGATTGGATCTGAGGAAGTTTACAACAAGGTTACTGCGTACCTTGAAGAACATGGAGTCATGCTCTGCGATCCTCAACAGTCAAAGACGCTGCGTTTGTTCCGCGACAGAGGGCTCATCGACGATCAGGTGAACGAGGAACTTTGAGAGCGCGTGTATCTGCGCTCAACTCTTGATGTCCAGTACGGCAGTTCTGATGCAAGGTTATTCGCGGCTGGGTCATAAATATTCTTCAAGCATATGTGTTTGTCAGTTTGGTTTCCTCTGCATAGCGCAAGAAGCATTGTCAGCGTCTATTTGTGTAATGGGCATCCTTTCTTTACGACTATACATAGCAACGGCCTTATATAGTACGACGATTGGTAAATGTAGAAAGAAAATATCAAGCCAGTTCTCTTTGGTAGCTTTTGGGATCTTGCTGAGGCTGTTAATCATGAACTCTCACCCACAGTTTAGCGGTTGAACTTATAACCATCTTATACACACGGTGACTAGTCATGAGACTTGATTATTGAGATCCCACCTTTTCCTGAGAATGAATATAAACCGCAGACGTGAAAACGACGTAGTGTCACAATATCATGCAGTGGTACTCACCAATTACCTCATGTGTCATTATCTGTGCGGACAGACTGACTCCTTGTATATTGTTAACGTCCACATAGTTAAAGCTGCTGTCAGTGAATATGCACATAGTGCCAGATTAGGAAACCGCAAACGGAGGACGATATTTGAACACCCCATTCAATACTTCCTGTGTGCTCGGTTCTGCAACCATCGTCATGAAAAGGCATAGGGATGGGGGACCAAGATTACAGAAGTCAATGCGTGATTCCTTCAGCCAGCCACGAGTATTTGGGACTTGCTCACGAATCATCCTCCTCGGAAGGTATTATCAGACTACTACTTCATGTACAAATCGAATGCAATGGTGTTAAGCTTCTGATTAGATCACGACATAGGCACACATCGATAAGGTTTATGTCGTATGAGATAGCGGTTGGTCAAGTCCAATCTTACACTGCCGACTTCGAGTCTTCCACCCTTCACAATGGTGGTACTAACATAAGGGTGCAGATTTTGACCGATTGTTTAACTCCCTTTCCATACGATAACCTTCTCACAAGACAGCTCTTGATGAGGGCTTCAGCTGCCTAGGGGACAACATGCGCCTCGGGACTAGTCAAGTCTCACGCCGAAGCGAGAGAACAAGAAGCATTATGATCCGGTTAGGTATACTTGGTCGGAGATTGCTTCAGTATTGAATCTCCATCCATCCTTTGGGTGGCCATACTTTGATAGCAAAGGTCGAGGCATGTAAGCAATGTGGCCAGAATATGGAGACTATTGCTCCTAACACGCATATATCCCAAGACCAGGTTACCTTGAGGCTGCAGTAGTCAAGCGTTAGAGAGAAATTGCACCTACACTGCAATATCATTAGTGCTGGCTAAGGTGGCTGCAACCGTCATCTTCCATGACAACTCTACGACTCTGTCAAACACCATGTATCCATATATTCGATTTCCACTACGGTACAAAAAGCTTTACAGAGTTTGAAAGGAGGCCCAAGTCTCCACGAAGTTCCGATGGCCCTGAAGTCGTATCAGTGCCATCATCCCAGAGGTTGCACAACCCTGCACTCCTAGCAAGGGAAGAGAACATTCATCATAACCTTGGTAAGACAGTATTCGACATTCCATAACATAGTTATCGAGGCGTACAGATTTCGTTCTCCTTAATCAAGGGTAAAACTAGATATAAATACTTCCATTCAAGTTAGTGATGTACCAAAGTTCGGCCGTAAAAGTCTTATTCAATACATCTTCATAACGCGGAGCAAAAGGTGCGGACTGCAGTCGCTGGGTTATATTGTCTTGAGGACTAGCTGGGTAGGTTGTTACACGTCTGCAATTTCCGGAAATTGCCTTGATGAACCTGATCGAGATAGATTTCAATAGCAGCGGGGAGAACGAAACATCTCAGCCTCACTCTGCTGAGTTCAACAACTCACATTTAGATTGCACAGTTTGGAAGGACGTGTGTGTGAAGAAGATTATCCATTACTATTTCTCAAAGAATGTGAGAAGCAAAGTCCACCACCGAAGTCAGGCCGTAGGCCGGGTATCACCACCATCCCAGAACCCATGTAACCACGAGAGACAACACAGGTCTTGTGCGACGGCAGCACAAGTCTGCCGCCTCCCGTCGTCATCTCCCATGTCAACGCCCCCTTCCTCACCTATCACAAACAGCATCAAAGATTCCATCCGTTCTCTAACATTTCTTGCCGTGACCATTGAAGGAGAGATAAGCCGTATGCATCATTAATAAAGCCTCGAAGAAGAAAAAACCTGACCCGTCATTTCCATTCACCTCATTTCCATTTCTCCATTATGTGAAGATTTTCCCGCAAACCGACTCCTTGCACCGAGGAAGTATGCTAAGGGTCCCAAAAGATCGAGGTACAGGCGCGAATTATGTAACAAACATGTGCCACGTGAAAGCATTAAACGTCAAGATTTGATCCATCCTTGATTTAGAGGAGGAGCATGGCGAGACCAGCAGCGGCAATGACAGCAGCAGGGGCACCAGTCATTTGAGCAGCCTATAGATAGTTAGTGGGTGAAGGAAGGGCATGCGTGCAGGTAAACTTACAGCGTTGTCGGCATCGTCAGTAGAGGTGGCAGTGGACTCGGCATCAGTGCCAGTAGCATCATCAGAGCCCTCGGTAACGGTGGAGGCGTCACTAACGGTTTCCGTAACAGATCCGGACTCAGACTCAGAGCCGGTGGTAACGGTGGTCAGAGTTCGGATGATTTCAGTACCGTCGCTGGTGAGAGTGGTGACCTCGGCGGCATCAGCAGAGTCAGTGGAAGCAGTCTCGGTAACGAGAGTTCGAACAACAGCGGTGCCGTCGGTGGTGAAGGTGGTAACCTCAGCGGTCTCGGACTCGGTCTCGGCAGAGGAAGTGCCAGTCTCGACAGGCTCGATGATGGTAGATCCACCGGAGGTGTAGGTAGTAAGGCCAGCTCCACCGAGAATCTCCTTGACGGTGCTGGTAACCTCCTCACCCTCAGAGTTGGTGAAGACGCTGGTGTAGGTGCTCACAGAGAGATCGTCCTCGTTGGCGTCAGTGGCGGTGCCGCTGATGGTAGAGAGGGCAGAGGTGATGGTAGAGTCACTCTCGGTGAGGGTGCTGAGGACAGTTCGGACGGCGCCAGTGCCAGTAGCAGAGGCGGAGACACTGCCGGCACTACCAGTGGTGATCTGAACGCCAGCTTGGCGGCAAATGGCAAGACCATAGGCGACGACAGCAGCGGCCTGCTCGTCGTTGCAGATAGCAGCGGAGCAGTCACGGAGACCGTAGATGAAGTCGGAGTTGGTGCAGAGGCAGCTAACGTCGCCGGCATCACATCCAAGCTCCTGGGACTTGGCGGCGCTGACCATGTTGCTAGCACAAGTTTGCTGTGGCATATTAGCGATGCGACGTTGGACATTTCAGATCAAGACTTACACCACACTGGGGAAGATCGCCAGAGCTCTGGGCGGTGGCAGCGGCAACAAGGCCGAAGACGGTGAGGAGAGCAGACTTCATCTTGATGGTTGGTTGATTGAGAATCGAAGTCTAAGTTGTGAATTAGTTGAGAACTAAGGCGAGATTTGTAGCGACAGGAAGAAGGCGATAGTAACGAAGGTGGTTGAGCAAGCAAGGCAAGCGAGTAAGAGAAACGAGAGGAAGATGGATAGTGAATCACTGCCAGTAAGGGAGGTGGCCCTGGGGATAAATGAAGTACGAGTCCAGGAGGCCTGCGCCTGAGGCGCGCGAGTGATGTTTGCGTGAGACACAAGGGCACATGTATCACTCGAGGTATGGAAGAGCCGAGAGCAACGAAGTGTGTAGCTCTGAGCACCTCGTAATGTGATTTCCAGTGCTTGCGTTCCGACACCAAATCACACAAGCGTAAAGCTGGAATGGGAGGATTCTGGTTGACAAGCAAAAGTTGCGAACCAAAGGAAAGGGAGAGGGTATCTGGGGAGCAACCAAGCGATGGTAACTTACAGTGATATGTGACAAAGAAGGCGATCGATCTCGTGTGAGAGTGAGACGAAGTGAGACTGGCCCTGAAGGTTGTGGGAGAGGATGTTTGAGTTGTTGGAATGAAAAATCTTGATTGATATTGAGGTGGAACAAGAGGGAGGAAGTTGTTGCTTTAATAAAGGCAAGAAGTGGTGGGCTATGGGAGGTGGGAACCAGAATCCTGATCTTGGCGTGACGGTTGCTTGCGTTGAGCCAGCAGGTGCGAGCAGTGGGTGCTGGTAAGGCAAGAGCAGAGCAGGTGCAAGGCAGGCAAGCTCCCCTGCCTAAACGGTGCAATTCTCAGCTTGGCATGGGCGGTCTGGCAGGGAAAGCACGGCACAACCCTGCCTGCCAACACCTGGCCATGTCTACGTCTACGTCTATCTTGCATGGTAAGGAAACTTCCATCACAAATTGAAGCGTAAATCTGCTAAGCTGGCTTGGAGGCGACCGAGAGCACGGGAGGGGCCCACGCTAACATGCCCCCGGTAACCGAAGCTAAGTTAGTACGGTGGTCCACTCCTACTGCCACGGGCTAAACTAGACTGCCCGGACCGCCAAAGACACGGACGGAGGCCCCTTGTAGCTATGATGCTGTTTACGGGGATGCTTGTCAACGATGGACGGACATTGTGATGAGCCAAGTCAATTCTAATTTGTTTTTCTTTTTTGCTCCGAGCTTCCTTCATGGAAATTGAGTCAATGCAAGCAACACATGCTCAGATTCAGACGTCAATGCCGCGATCCTGAGGTACACAATGAGGTCAGACCTTGGACTGCACGGGAAACGGATCTCTACCTATGCTGTAGGTCACAGTGCTGTATGTAGATACTTGCTTTACCCCTGTCAACAGCAACTTGACCACGTCAGTGAATTTGGTGTAAGTCCTTGCAGCAGGCTCTCAGTTAAGGTTCTTATGGGACAGCAAGCATGCTGGCGATTCTCGAATCTACATGGACCCTTTGCTCCGCTGACAGAATTTTAGTATGGAGCATAAGAAACTGTATGTTTAATGCCACTGAAATACGTTTCAGTATTAGATTGCATCTATTATCAAGGACCAGTTGGAGAAGCAACGAGCTTCAGAGTGGAAAACAAAGAAAAAAGGATGGGTTAGTGGTTGGTTGTTCGTAGCCGGGCGGGCTGCCACGCCAGATCGCCAACCACCCGGATCGGCACCCACTTCATGGCGCACAGAGCTTTAGCCTTTGGAATCCCTCCCAAAACGCAAAAGAAGTAATATTCGCATGTATCTGTTTAACCCGAAACTCGATCTTCTCGCTTGATCTACCATATTTGCTAGTATAGTACGGTATAGTGGCGGTAGTGCGCCTGAGCAACCCGAAGTTTACTTACTATACAGGCCTAGAGGCTAACCAAAGCTTCGTATCTGAGTCGGTCCTACCACTAACTAATCCGTTGAGGCAACAGACAGAGCTGGAGCTAACCGGTCACCAAAGAAAAACTGGATATTTTCTCTGGTCGATGACGGAATTCTTTGGGCGGCCTTCCTCGAGACCGTAAAAAAAACAATCTCGATACCTAAGAGCAGGCAGGGACTCGTGCGCCGAGCCGGAATCACGGCCGCATACAAAAATTTTGAGCATGAAGGAAAGCAAGCATGACGACTGCCAATCTGGGGTACCTGCCTAATTGCTGTACGGCGCCTACCGTATTGTGTTCCTGCCACAGCAACCACAATCCTACCCGTCAATCACGTCCTTGTATCACAGGTTTTCTATCCTGTCTTCCCATCCCCAACTTATCAACTACTGTGCAAGCATCCGACCGATAGCCCACAATATGTGTGATATCGCGTATCCAATCCTCGACAGTGAGATCAATCGTCGTTGGCCAGTGGCATCATGGCTAACTCCGATTCGTCAGTTACCCCTGCAGCAGTCCATCCTTGGCAGTCCCCAAAAACAAGTTCAAGTCAATTCACTGGACTAGCTAACTCTCGATCCCCTGGCAACCGGGAAGGGGAATCACGTTCTTCTTTTTTCCTGGGGAACTTTCTCCTCAATTGAGATGGGATGAGTTAGAGATATGGTGTTGCGAGTGATGAGAGGGTGTGTACATGTCTCAGAGGCAGACAGCGCAAGCAACGGCAATTTGCAATATCATATTTGTTGATTGCCATTTGTCAGTACAATCATCCCAATCCCAGTTTTCATTTCGCATTATTGTCTTATATCAAGTTTTCGCCTAACTTCCACAGCATCGCATTTGCATGAGTAAAATGCACTCATTCTGGATCTTTCGGGGGGCGTCCCCACTCGAACCAACTCATCTCCCCCATTGAACGTTCCACTTACACTGTACCCATAAACATATCAACGTGCAATCGAGCCCGGTGATGCTCAAATTCCCTGTTCAGCTGGCCATGATGAACTGTGCCCAGACTAGCCACGCAGCGGGCCAAGCCACTCCAGCCACAAGCCAAGCGAGCCAAGAAAACCAGGGGTTGAACAAAAAAGGCGGGCCTTTGATGTCATGGATCGCATCATCGTCAGTCTTTTCGCGTGGCCCAAGCTTAACTTCGCAGGCCTTGTCGAGCTGGACCAGCCTGGCCTGGACCTTGTGGTGGAAAGGCTGGACCTTGCGGGTATCCATTCATCCTAACGTCACTCACCACCCCAGCATCCTGAACTCTCCCCCAGTTTCATTTTCATCTGGAAGCAGATGCAATGTTTCCTTCCCGGCCCGTCATCATGACAATCTTGCCAGTTGGCAATTGTCGTTTCATGTTTCCTGCCTGATCATGTACTACCCGTGATCTTCGTCATGGTTGATTGTTGATCTTTATGGAGACGCTTGCTTTGACAGCACGACGAGCAACTGTTACGATAGAGTCGGAACATCGCTCCGGTAACAGCATTTCACAGTTGAGACATGTTGCTCTTTCCAGCCACCGTCTAACTTGCAGCTCGCATATTGTGGCTGGTTCTCCCTTTTGTGTCGCAATGTCTTGTCATCTAATAATCTCATTCGTCAGACTAACACGTCGCCAACCCTCCATCTCAATCTAATTTCGAGGCTGGTGCATACTCTGAAACTGGATTGCTCACGGGAATTGGGTTGCATTCGTGCACCGCAGTCCAATTGCTGTTGGTGTCACGAACTGTGTAGCACACAGAGGTTTGCCCAACTACGCTCCAGGGTGGCCATGTTTACTACTCCTTAGTTTGTTCATTTTGGGTCTGATTGTATGAGCCTCTATATCCTGATGTGTGTATGACTGTTGATTGACATGCGGTGCTATGGAAGATTAGGTTTCGGAAGAAAGAATCGTTGAATCGACTGTTGTGGCTTAACGTTCAGCTTGGTCTGCACAATATGTGTTGGCGCCTAACAAAAGTGCCACTCTCGCAAAGTGCTGTTAGGGTATCGGAAAACTTGATTGCTGAGTAGACAAGGCGAAATGATATTGTAATTTTACTCTAGTTTAGACAAAACTTTATGCCATGTGCTTGCATGACCCTGAAGTCTGAAAAACATGTTTTCTCATCCAAACTGGAGTGATCATGAATTGAGTTTCTGGATAGTCTCGTTTACCCTAAACTGAGGGCAAATACCTGGTTCCAGAGTCGTCACTGTCAATGTACACGTCGAAGTCGCATCTGCACGTAGATGCTTTTCAGGGGAGGAAATATATCAAAAAATAATTATTCAGAGATGCAAAAGCACCAGCGTACACTATCTATATCATGTACTACAACTCAAAGAGCAGGCCGCCAGGGTCTCAAATAGCAATATCCTAACAATGTACTCCAGTATAAGCATGCCCAAGGGGGATCGTTGCCGCCCAGCATACCCATACACGATCAAACATCAAGTTCCAAGCCATATTATCTTTCCTCGCTTTATCGTATCATTTCCCTCCCAAACATGCAACTCGTCGATTGTCGTAAAAACACATGCAAAAGATCATACTGTCATCTAACCACTGCACATGATGCAGGACTCGGGATCCTCAATGCTACATTGCAGGACGGCCTCTGAGTAGATATCGCGTTCACGATCCTCATTGTCCTTGCCTAGGTCCTCGGACTGAGGGTTTTTCTTGACGCCCAACTCTTCCTCCTGAACCTTCTCAGCAGGCTCAGTGGGAAGGGCCTTGGGGCTATCGCCCTCCGCAACATCAGCCTTGATGACGGGAGCACGGCCGGGAACGGATGTGCTGCCATTGACGCCATTGGCGGAGTTGCCGTTCAATCCGTTGTCCTGAGAACCAGTCCTGCTGCCATTGAGACCAGTGCGGCCCATAGCAGAAGGCGAGGACATCAGGTAGCTCGAGCCGGCAGGAGGGGCACGCTTCTTCAAGGGCTTGATCTGAGCAGAGCTAGAATCGGCAATCTTGAGAGCTTGCTGATCGACAGTGAACTGAATAGGGGCAGCAGCAGCCTGTGTACGGAGGTAGTACATGCCGGTCTTGAGACCAAGCTTCCAGCCAGCGAAGTGCATGCTAGTGATCTTGCCCATGGTAGGATCCTTCATGTGAATGTTGAGAGACTGAGACTGGTCGATGAAAGCACCGCGGTCCGCAGCCATCTGGACAACCTGTCGCTGAGAAATCTCCCACACTGTCTTGTACAGAGCCTTGACATCGGCAGGGATGTTGGGGATGTTCTGGATAGAACCGTTCTCGGCAATGATACGGTTCTTCATGGCATCAGACCAAAGTCCCATGTCGACAAGATCCTTGAGCAGCCAGGGGTTGACAACCTGGAACTCACCAGCAAGGACTCGGCGCTGGTAGATGTTGGAGGTGTAGGGCTCGAAGCACTCGTTGTTGCCAAGAATCTGGGAAGTACTGGCAGTAGGCATAGGAGCAAGGAGCAAGCTGTTGCGGATACCATGGGTCTTGACATCCTCACGAAGGGTCTCCCAGTCCCACAGATCAGAGGGCTTAACGTTCCACATATCGAACTGGAGGATACCCTCGGAGGCAGGAGAGCCCTTGAAGGTGGAGTAAGGACCCTCCTCCTTGGCGAGCTGGACGGAGGCAGTCAGGGCAGCGTGGTAGATAGTCTCGAAGATTTGCTTGTTGAGCTCACGAGCCTCAGGAGACTCGAAAGGCATGCGCAGAGCGAGGAAAGCATCGGCAAGACCCTGGACACCGAGACCGATGGGTCGGTGACGCATGTTGCTGTTGCGAGCCTCTTGGACAGGGTAGTGGTTCACATCGATGATCTTGTTCAAGTTGCGGACAACAACTTGACTGACCTCGTGCAGCTTCTTGAAGTCGTAACAAGCGTCATCGTAGTTGATGAAAGAAGGAAGCGCCAGAGAGGCAAGGTTGCAAACAGCGACCTCATCAGGGGCACAGTACTCAATGATCTCAGTGCACAGGTTGGAGCTTCGGATGGTACCGAGGTTCTTCTGGTTGCTCTTACGGTTGCAAGCATCCTTGTAGAGCATGAAGGGGTTTCCGGTCTCGGTCTGGGCCTCGAGGATGGCATACCAGAGCTTCTGGGCCTTGATAGACTTGCGACCCTTGCCCTCCCTCTCGTACTTTTCGTACAGAGCCTCGAACTCCTCACCATAACAGTCGGCAAGACCGGGGCACTCGTTGGGGCACATGAGGGTCCATTCTCCGTTCTTTTCGACACGCTTCATGAAAAGATCAGGGATCCAAAGGGCAAGGAACAGGTCGCGAGCGCGGACTTCCTCCTTACCGTGGTTCTTTCGGAGATCAAGGAAGTCGAAGACATCCGCGTGCCAGGGCTCGAGGTAGATGGCGAAAGCACCAGGTCGCTTGTTGCCACCCTGGTCGACGTAACGGGCAGTGTTGTTGAAGACACGCAACATGGGAACGACACCGTTGGAAGTACCATTGGTTCCGGCGATGTAGGAGCCAGTGGCACGAATGCGGTGGACGTTCAAGCCAATACCACCAGCCATCTTGGAGATCATAGCACAAGTCTTGAGGGTATCGTAAATTCCGTCAATGCTGTCCTCCTTCATATCAACAAGGAAGCATGAAGACAGCTGAGGCTGAGGGGTACCAGCATTGAAGAGTGTGGGGGAGGCGTGAGTGAAGAACTTGCTGGACATGAGGTTGTATGTCTCCAAGACTCGCTCAATATCGTCACCCCAGATACCGACAGAAACACGCATAATCATGTGCTGAGGACGCTCGACGATCTTGCCGTCGATCTTGAGAAGGTAGGATCGCTCCAGGGTCTTGAAGCCGAAGTATTGGTATTGGAAGTCTCGGTCGTAGACAATGGCGGAGTCAAGCTCCTCCTTATGTCTCATAACACACTCATAAGTCTCCTTGGAAATCATGGGTGATGCCCGGCTGTTCTTGGGGTTGACATAGTGGTAGAGGTCGCTCACAACGGCGGACCATTGCTTCTTGGTCTGCTTGTGAAGGTTGGAGACGGCAATACGGGCTGCGAGGATGGCGTAGTCAGGGTGCGTAACAGTCATGTACGCAGCAGTCTCTGCAGCCTAGAGGAATCAAGTTAGCTGACGTCGAAACAGGTCCAATGCATTTGTCACTTACGAGATCGTCCAATTGGACAGTTGTCACACCGCCGTAGACACCGGAGATGACCTTTTGAGTGATAGCAACAGGATCAACGTGGTCCATGTCGAGGCCGTAACACAGTCTCGAGACACGGGCAGTGATCTTATCGAACTGGACACGCTCTTGGCGTCCATCTGAAATTCTTGTCAGTGACCATGAGTCTCCAAGTTGTCTGATGGTACATACCTCTCTTTCTAACAAACATGATGGCGGATAGAGGAAAAGGCGGGGAGGTCGTAAAGGAGGTGAAGCAGGTTCTGGTCCTGCAGATGGAAGCAGTTAAGAGGCCAAAGAGCGTCTAGAAGGGTATTGACGCTTTGTTGAAAGGGAACGTGAGAATTATTACAAGATTTTCCAGTGTTTTGTTTGTGGTTGTTGAGGAGATGAGATTTGCAAATTTGGGCGGATGGTCGATGTGGTTTTAAGGAGGCGCGTCTACCATACGCGACGCCAAGTTTTTAGCGCGCCAAACAGTGACAGGGTCGACCAAATCCATTAAAAAAGCCCCGCCTGAAACCTAAGGCAACGCCCCGTTTAGAAGCTGGGACTTGGAGAAGAGACTGATCAAAGCTGGTGATTTATGTGAAATTTAGGTGATTACTGGCTTCATTGGGTTAAGAAAGCGTTCAGGCAAGCATATTTATTGCTATTGCATTCATTTTCTGCCCTACAACATCACTATCCCACCTCTCCTTTCCAATGTCGCGGTGTCGCGCCCTCCGTGTCATTTTGCGTTGCCAGAGCGTTGGTGGGGTTTCAGAGGGGTCAGACAGCGGCGCGAAATCACGTGAAGTCATTGCAAATTATTAATTGCATGTGTCGGCTCTGTAAGCAAGTGGTGGAATTACGTCTGAGCTTGGACAGCGCAGGTTGACTGGAGGATGAGACCTTGACCTTGATGAAAACGTACTCACCAACCAATCAACACCCTGTATCGAAACTACCTGCCTGAGTTGGTGACGCTCTGGCCTAAAAAAGACATCTAGAGTACAGCAGTTGCAAGGCAACAGGACATTCAGTGACTCACCATTGAGTTGAATAAAGACAGTCAGAGTCAATGACATCGAGACGTCTCTTTAATTGCTTTCAATCTTCAATTACCAGCAGTTTCAGGACCTCAAGTCTTAGATTCCAAGCCTCACACTTTCGCAACATGGCTTCATCTACAACAGTCCAGCCACCTAATGGCCCCAGTTACGAACCCAGATACATCGATGTATGTCAAAATTCCGGTTGATTCTACTATATCCGGCCGATTAGTCATTTCCGAGATCAGATCCCGTTAACACATGACGTGTGCCAGTAGATTGGTATCAACCTTACCGATCCCATCTTCCGAGGAAAATACCATGGCAAAGAAAGACATCCCGATGATCTCGATGCCATTATCGGAAGAGCCCGTGAAGTCGGATGTACGAAGCTCATAGTTACCGGCTCGGATTTGGGCAACTCCCGAGACGCCCTCACCCTTGCCAAAGATTATCGTAAGTTTGACCCCTGTTTATCAATCTGATAATCTAACTAACTCCTGTCAACAGCCGGGACCATCTTTGGAACTGCAGGCATCCATCCCTGCAGCAGTGCCGTCTTCAGTGAAGCGGGTCCCTCTCATGAGTCTGAGCACACAACACCATGCGACCCTGATCCTGAGGCTCCGGTCTCGGAAGAGCATCCTCCCTCTTCGGAGAAGACTGAGAAGCTCATTGCAGATCTTACATCTCTTGTAACAGAGGCTCAGGCCTCAGGCCAGAAGAGCCTTGTTGCAATGGGAGAGTTTGGTCTTGACTATGACCGTCTGCACTATTGTTCCAAGACTATTCAACTTCACTCCTTTGCTGCCCAGCTCAAGGTCGCTGCTACGATATCTCCCCAGCTCCCGCTGTTCTTGCACTCTCGTGCCGCTCACGAGGATTTTGTCCGGCTTCTGAAGGAGGCGTTTGGTGAGAAGCTGGAGAAGCTAGAGAAGGGTGGTGTGGTGCATAGTTTTACTGGCACAGCTGAGGAGATGCGTGAGTTGATGGACTTGGGACTGTACATTGGTATCAACGGATGCAGCTTCAAGACAGTTGAAAACTGCGCTGTTGTTAAGGAAGTTCACCTCGACCGTCTTATGATCGAGACTGATGGACCTTGGTGCGAGGTCCGACCAAGCCACGAGGGTTACAAATACCTGATCGAAAAGAAGAAGGAGGAACCTGCTCCTGAAAACGAGCAGAACGGGACTGACGCTGCTGAGCCTGCGAAGAAACCTCAAAAGCAGTCTAAGAAGAACCAAAAGAAGGAACCTGAAGTCCCTGAACGATACAAGATCGTGAAGAAGGAGAAGTGGGAAGAAGGAGCCATGGTCAAGGGGCGCAACGAGCCCTGCAACATTGAGCGAGTCGCCAAAATCATCGCGGGAATCAAGGAGGTTAGTATCGAAGAGGTTTGCGAAGCAGCATGGAAGAACACAGTAAAGGTATTTGGACTTGAAGAGAAGTAAGAATTGATCGACGTGTTGATCCGTCGTGGGGGTATCATATAGAGAGAGAAAAGACATAGACCATGCGCCATATAGATCCAACAGCTTTTCACATACCAGAGCCTTTGTGCCCGCGTATCCGTCCGTGCCTAACCAGTCCTGTTGTTACTCCCTCCTCGCCCGTCATCCAACCAGGCATCTTCTCTCCATCTATTATCCCAGCCTCAACAAGTTGGCGTACGCCGGCCCAAACATGATTGCCGGAGAATGAAATTTTGATGGTGGGCGTCCACCTTTGGGACGTGGTCGCATCATTTCTGCCGTCCTCTTCCGTTGCGACATTCGCCTCTCGAATGACTGCGTCAATCTTACTTTTCCGTCGACTTTTCCTGCCATCCTCTGCACCATCCTCGTTGCCGCTGTCATCTGCTTCGCTCAAGTCCACATTTGTAGGGAATGGATCTTGTATCACAATGTCAACCTTTTCGACCCCCTTTCCATCTGTGACAATGCCCGTATCACCAAATCGAGCTTTGGCAGCAAGTCTTGCCTTTTTCGATGCCTGTTGTCGTTCAGTCAAAGGCGCTCCGCGCTTGAGGCTGGTAAATGATGAGTCCCGAGATAAGGGTGGGCTTGGAAGAACAGTGTCCAACGGCGATACTTTTGTTGATTCGTTGGTATAGATGCTCCAGCCGCCACCTGCAGCGTTCATGCGCCCAGATCCCTTCTTTTCTAACAAAGCATCCAAGTTCTTGCTTGAGAGGTTCCCTGATTTGAGTGTGTATCGTTCACGGGGACGTGAAAGAGCCTTAGGAACGCCATCAACAATCAGACTTTGTAAACTCTTGGATTCGCCTGAGCCAGCAGAGCCAGTGCCTTGAGACTTGGTGATGTATAGTGAGGGAGAACCGTCAGGGAAAGCAATGTACACAGTTCGTGACGAGTCGAAATTGGTCGCACCACCAGCGTCTCGGCCTGATAGAGCAGAACCAGTGTTGTAAGGTGAGTCAACAACGAATATTCGCAAGATCAAGACAGGTATATCTTTTGGTCTGTGGAAGTGATAATGTGCCTTCACGTCTGGTAGCACATGAGTCTGAAGGTTTTGTAGGAATGTTGATGGGTGGAAGCGTGGAACCTTCAGGTTCTCTTTGTCGACTTTAAGCAATTGGTCCTCGCCAGCATCATGAGAAGGTTGTTTGAGAGGTAGAATCGAATATGCCGACCATTTTTGAGATGTTGGATTCTGCTCGAAATATGCCATATCTGCCATGGCCAGTTGATATAGCGTTAGGCCAATCCTCCAGTCGCCCTCCACGATTCTACTAACAACATCTCGTTTTGACCCTTTTTGTTGTTGCATGTCAATGTAAAGTTGTTGAAGATCGTCAATGGACTGACAAGGAGGATAGAGGTCATCGTCTGCTTCATCGTCCTCATCTCTCCTCTCAATATAGGGCACGGCATTAGGTAGACTCTCATCGTCAAGCCAGTCTAATGCCAAGGAAATAAGTGCTTCTCGTGATAGTCGGTTGAGACTCTTCACAACAGCAGGATTGGTCGCATCAATTCGTAATGAGGACGGTAGCCTTGCTGTCGTTGGTACTGAGAAGCGGGCCATTGTTGTTTTGTTTGTTTTTATAACGAGTCACAAAGACTGAAAGTCAGCGCTCGAAGCAAGTCATACGCAAAATAAAACCACAAGACTCTTCCTCTGATTGGTGTTTAGTTGAGGCAGGGGTTTATTGATCTCTTAGTATAGACTGAGCCAATAATTAATGCTTAGACATACTCATGAGACGCGATACATTCACTTGAGGTCGCGTCTGCAATCAGACCAACCAGGAATAGTGAGAAGCACGGGCCAAGAACAAGTAAACAGCCAGCGGATGTCTGGCCGAATCCGATCACGTGCCATATCATGTGATTCTTCCGATCTTGAAAGAATGATGTTGACAAAGCAAGCCTCTCCGTCAATACTGTCACAACCAGAATGGCAAACACTGCCATCTCTCAAAAGATATCTCGTCGCGTCTCATCTTCCGCTTTTCTTCGGTATACGTAGTAGGAACTCACTCAAAAAAGGAGTCGAGGCCAAAACTCGGTTTTAACATTGAGTGGACTCGGACGTGAGCGTGGTCCGATTCGGAGAAGCGATTCGTCTCGATTGATTGGTTGAGAGTTTTCAGTGTCTCATGGCTCTTGTCACAACCTAGATAACGTGGTTTCACCATCAAAGGAAAACCATTCCGAAAACCAAAGACGCTACGATGACTGGCTCATCAAAGTATTAGACTTGTGCAAAGACTGACAAGGGCCAAACTGCCCTGATGCCGATGGGTGTCACCGTTGGACTTCATCATGACCTCGACCTCGACGTGATGGAGGCGAATCATTGACGACACCGTGGGCCAGGCTGGGAATTGATTTTCTGCAACCGTCCAGGACTCTCTTTATTGGCCTTGCGAGACTTCAGGGCCCCCACGTAAGCGGATGGCAGGGGCTATGACGTTTTGACTTGAGTCTGCAGATCGGTTCGGCAGATTTCGACAGCTTGGGACCGCAGACGCGCTGTAAGAACGAAGCTATTGTACAAGCTACAGAATCGTCGACAGGACCAATACGTCCGAAGTGCGGCAGAGTACGATGCTATCTTTCACGGCCTCGAAAATATGTGTCATAGTTTTCCTTTAGTGATCTGGGGCCGCAGGCAAGCGAGTTGCTTTTCAAACTGGAGACACTTTCTTTTTTGGAGATTGTGCTGGGGCCCCATTTTTGACGGGGAGTTCACGGAAGATTTGCGGATAAAGGTTCCAGGGTGAAAGAGACCCTTCGGACTTGATCCAATAGCTGCAAAATCACCAACCAACAAAAATGAACGCCTTGGCTGGTTTCGTTCAGGCGTGCAGAATAGATTGGTACGCTCGGTCCCTTTGGAATTCGTGAAGGATTCACTGCACAGCCAGTACCAGCTTCGAGAGAGTCCCTTGAGGCTGAACCCAATCTATGCACAACGACAAAAGAACATGTCTCAGCTGAGCTGTCCCGGTGCGTAATCGAACAAGAGGCGATTGAACCGTTGGCCATGTATGTAAGTGGGGGCAAAGTCAGGAACTCGTCTACAATCATCACAGAGGCTTTTGGCCCGATCTTGCAGTAACTTTGGGTTTCAATGAGAGGGGATTCATTCTGGAAGGCCAACCTCGTCGTGAACAAGATTATTCATCCACTGGGCGTCAATAGTTTAAAATTGCTTGTGCGCGGATTTCTTTCACCGATTTTTCAGTCCAGTGCAGGAAGCTAGAATTGGCGAAAATCAAAGACACAGCCTTGTAACGATAGGGTTAGTTGACTCTCATGTCTGAGAAGAACATACAACTCCCCGAGGCTGTCCGAATCCGCCCACCTGCAGAGAAGGAACTGGGGCGGTTGTGTGACCACGTTCCAGAGTGGCATGCCAAGTTTCGATTTCCCTTCTCTGTCGAGTGAAGTACGGTACATCGTCTGCTGTACGACTCCAATTTCAGCAACATGTGCAAGTGGGGGTATTGGAGTTCTTTTCCCTCATTCCCTGCCGCCCAAGAACGAACTCATAAGCGGCGATGAAACGAACCGACCCACGCTGACTGCATTTCTGCAAGATAATCACTCATAAAAATAGAGAGATTGGTTGTGTCTGAGCTTGGCCGTTCAAAGTCGGAGATAGAGAAGGTATCCGCGAAATAAGAGATATCCACGTCTCCAGACTAGCGACAGCCAATGGACAGGGGGCGGGGAGTTGGAATTTGAGCACACAACACTTGTCTTTAAAATACAGCGCAATAAGTGAATTGGCTGTTGGACAGAAGTCAACATCAATTCGATACATGTTGCCATGCTTAATGTATAGTATAAAGTCAATCGCTTCCTTCTCACAGCATAAAGCTCACTGCAGCGGCTTCTTGCTGTCTCGGCCCTGCTTGCGCCTTAAAAACAACATTCGTATGCCGAATAAGGTAAAAAGAGCCCAACGCAGGGTCCTGGTGCAACTTCGGTGGTCATCCGTGGAATATGGCATGGGGGGTGTGATGAATGATCATTGATGCGAGGGAGGGACTTGGGAGTCCATGACGGCTGGAGCTCCGGCTCATGTGTGATTGTTAAGCAAGCCGCCGGCCCATGCAGGTAATCCTGATCGAGCTGGCAGCTTGGTAAGCAAAACTTTCTGTGCTCTTTGCTCTACACAAAGCCCGCTATTGAGCAACGAAAGAGGTAATGCAGTAACATGTGAGATACAACAGGAAAGCAAAATAGAGTATAAACAAAGAATAGTAACAAAGATAGAGTCGCAATCATCTTGACATGAACATTGCGACATACACACGGTTTTATTACTGTACTCTTCCATTCGCCAGATGCCCCATGTTCTAGGCCACCATCTCATCGTTGAAAAGGCTGGGTCCTCGTTTACAACTAAGCCTCCGACTCCAGGAGGGGCCCTTTGCCATCCAGTGACTGTGCTCAGCTCACTACCCACTAACCCACCACCCACGGGCTCCCCAAACAACAACCCACTCCACTAAACCCATCTGCGTAGTGGCTTCGGCGTCAATCGGCTTCCCAAGTTGCATCCACTTTGAGAAAACCGACTTGACTTGCCTTGACCCCAGCGCCCTTCTTTCCTTCCTCCACTTCCTCCTCAAGAACCTCCAGAATCAACCTCGGAATAGACTCATTGTTCATATTGAATCTAAGAAACGACGACGATACGACGATACACGTTCGACTTTTTACCGAGTACGCGGCTATCGATTTGGGACTGACTGATATCATTGAGTCACCCGCAGCCGTTGGCAAATTTGCCTGCACAGACCCCGCTCATCCTCGTTGAGCCGCCTTCGGATTCGATATCGAATCATCGACTACCGTTTGATTGAAGACACTTTGAACAAGTAATTGGTGCTTGGAAACCCAATTCAAGGGGAAAGAACTGGCCTCGAATCATTCATCGAAATGACAAACTTCAACGGTCGCCGCGGCCCCAACGTGTCGCAATACCTTCGCGACCTCAACGCCATCAACCGTCAAGAGACTGCTCACGACGAGCCTTTCAACATGGAGGAGGACCTCGCTCTTTTCACCAACACTCAATTCTTCGACTTTGAGACTGGTCAGAACACCGATTACCAGGCCCACCCCGTCAAGGTTGACTTGGAGGCTCCTCAAAGCACCTCCCCTTCCGATGGAATGACTCCGGCCCCCTCTGTTGTGGGTGATATCACTGCCGGCAACTTTGATTTCATGCAGGGTGAGTTTTTGATATCCTTGCGTTATACGACACTTCCCACCTTGAAAACATGGTAAACTGGAGATTGAAGGGGTGGAGCACATCAATGAGAGGGAATTGCGACAACGAGCAAATATCGGTGCATTATTGTTTTATCACAAAGCAGAAGTTCTCTTGAGCCTTTGCCCTATGGTATCACCAATGATCGAAATTTCGGGTTGAGCCAGTCATTTCGGGTTCTCACTGATGCTCTGCTCTTCACTCCACCATACATACATACATATGGCTACAGTCCAAGCGGATAGCCGGAATCATCACATCTGACACCTGGTCCGAGAATGGGCAATGAGAAGCGTCTTACCGCCTCACTAACCGTTAACTCTATTTACCCCCACCCTCCCTTGAGACCATTTGTCCCAACCTGCAGGCCTGCATGCCGCCTTCTGGTCATTAGGGATAAGCTGTCCCTTGATGCTAGGCTGTTCAAGTGCGGCCCAAGTCTAGGATCCCAAGCTCAATGCTAGTGGCTGCATAAACGATGGTGTCTATGGCGCAATATCTCGTGATTTGCCGACACTAATCACGACATCACTATGCATCCCTGCACTTCACTACCACTTCCCAAGTTGGGATAGGCTCTTCCCCAGATCTCCAGCACTTCTGCAATACACAATGGCTACTCTTCAACTCCGCAAGCCTACTATCTTCTTTACTTCAGCCATGATAGACTCTTCTCGACATCAACTGACCACAATACCATGGCAGGCGACTTCAGCTTCCCCGACTTCACCAGCACTTATCCTTCAACCCCCATGACCGCCTTTGCCGATGGCACTCAGAACTTCGCTGCTATGCAGCCTAGTGCCCCCGCGAGCTACCAGCCTGTACCACAACAGCAGCAGGCTCCTCACTTCGCTCAGCCAGCTGCCCCTCAGCTTCCAACCGAGAGGCGCGACTCCGAGACCTCCCCTGGCGCTGGTCGTGGATCTGTCAACTTGGAGGAAGCTTCCCGTCATGCCGCTGAGGAAGATAAGCGAAGACGCAACACTGCTGCCAGTGCTCGCTTCCGTATCAAGAAGAAGCAGCGTGAGCAAGCTCTTGAGAAGTCCGCCAAGGAGATGTCCGAGAAGGTTTCCGTTCTAGAGAGCAAGGTGTCACAACTCGAGACCGAGAACAAGTGGCTCAAGAACCTCTTGGTTGACAAGAACGAGGGCAACGATGAGATCGTTGCTTTCTGGAAGGAGTTTCTTGCATCCAAGGCTGCCGACAAGCCCGAGTCAAAAGCCAAGTCCCCCGTCAAGGAGGAGACAAGGTGATTGCGACAAATCTATAAAAGTGCAGCGAAATCCTGGGTCGACCTTTAATGAAGAAGGCCGACGGCGTTCTTCTGGCTCGTTTTGCATCTAGTGGGGGCTATGCGGCGTTTTCTGATCTTTTCAACAATATCTGGGGGTACAAGGAGCATGATGATGATACATTGGGCACGGCACATACACAACATAAAAATCACGCGAGGTATAGTGAGGGGACGTTTTCAGCGGATGAGAGGTATGATGGATATACATTGCACGAGCTGCATTTGCAGCAACTGATAGAGACCAGTCCCTGGGTTCATGCAACAGGACAAACTGGCTGGAATTCTTTGTTTTGACTTGTCATGATATCAACGGGTATACGATATATCGTTTCCGTAATTAGTTTCTTATTCCATGTTCAACACTTTTTGGTCCGAAGAAACCATGCTTTGAAAGCCAGTGTTTATTGAGTTACTAATAGAACTCTTTCACATCCATATATGTTCCTTATTCGCTTCCCTGCATGCCGTAACCATGAACCTATGCCTCATTGCGTATCCCATTAACCAAATATGAACCTTGCAAGCATCTGTTATCCTCTCACTTCTGTTGCTCCGCCTCCTCAGCTGCCTTCTTTTCTTTCAAAACATCCATGCGTTCCTTATTCCTCTTTCCCAACAATCTCAACGTCTGTGCCTTCTCATGCTCCGTCATCCCCGCCCAATTCCCAATCCTGCCCATCGTTCCATCTCTGTTCACTACAAGGGGACCCATGGCATCCAGCGCGACGGATTCTCCAACGCGCAGCTGAGTCGGGCCATCATTGGCAGCATCTTCGGGGGCCGGTAGAGGTAGCGGGTTCTTGTTATCCTTGCTCTCTTGCTGAGCAGGCTGTTGTTCGTCCTTGGACATTGTGCTGGAGAAGCGGAAGGTTGATGGTGTGTAGTAGTTGTTGGTGTTTAGGCGTGTGATAGCGAAGCGTGGGAAGCGCTTGAGCATAGTGTGGTTGAGATGTATTGTGTATGACTTCACTCAATGAGTGAAAGTGACTGGCAGAGATATCAAACCTCTCGTTGAAATGCTTGAGATTTAAGAGATTATAGAATTGAGCTTTAGTTTGATGAGCTATCGTGAATTATAGTGAAAGAAAGAGGAGTTGTAAGTGAGGCGCTGTTTGGATTGGGTTTGGAGTAGGATAGAAAAAAATGGAAGCCAATAGTCGAGACGCTGACCACTAAGAATGGATCCCTGGGTTTGTTCTAGAACTAACCGTGTTACTCACTGGCCGCATTAACAGAGAAGCGAGAAGACGAAAACACATGAGCTGACTATTTTATCAGCTAATTCTATACAGTTCTAAGTTGCAACAATATTGTATTGGTTTATTTCCACGTTCGAATAAGTTCTCTTGTTTGACTGTGGGTCTTGATCCAACTCCACGATCCCCGGATCAATTCATGGGACACAGAATGCTATGACTGTGCCACTGCACGGTTATCTCTACATGATACGGGAGACACTGCTATACTCTCGTCAATCTAATGGGATGCCACACTTTGTTCAGATAAATTGTACAATAGGGATGGACATAATTGTCTAACAAGGCCCTATAGACCCTTCCATCTATCAAGAGGTACTTCTTTCAAACCATGTATCAGGGACCTGAATTCGGTTCATTGATAGAAACCATACATCTTCAGCGCATGACAGTCGTCGTAACACATAACCCGTCTCAAAGAGACATCTCACAGACCGTAGAGACTGACATGGTATACTGCATGTCAACAGTTTAGGCCACAAAGCACAATGCAATAGTCTTGCAAAGACCAATTGTTCTGTACTCAAAATCCTGGCCATCCGTGAATGGCCATTTAGTGAAGCTTGCGGTGCCTATGTCATATTAGCCCTGCCATTTGGAACGTCCACAAACTCCTGCAATGCTTACTTGGTAACAACACGCTCGATGGCGTCCATTCCCATCTTGAGAATGTCCATACGAGGACCGTATGACAGTCTCACGAAGTGATGGCAAGGGGAGTCGAAAAGGTCACGACGGCGCGAAGGGTTGAGATCAAAGAAGATACCAGGCACCACGATGACCTTCTCCTCCAGACAGGCCTGGAAGAAGTTGAGACCGTCGGCAATAGAGTCGGGGAGACCCTCGAGGTTGAGCCAGCTAAAGAAATGGTTAGGCTAGTGGAGAGACAATCTGGAGTGATTCAATGACTTACAGGTAGAAGGTCGAGTCGGGCACGTACTTGATGACGAAGCCCATCTCACGGAGACGTCGAACAACAAAGTCACGCTTTTCCTAGGATGTGTTAGTACTTCCATGTCTCGACTATTGAAGTTAATAAAGGCTTACTCTGAAGTGAGACTGAAGGTGGATCATCTCATTGCGAACAAGTTCGGGCTCGAGCATAGGAATAGCGGCCTCCTGGAAAGGATGCGAGGCACCACCGTCCAGGTAAGAACCACATGAACCAATACTGTTGTTTTGTTAGTCAGGATTGGCCATATTTAAGATAAATCATGAAAAGCAATTTCATGCAGCCCAACAAAAGCTCAAGGGCTTGGGTGACAACTCACGCATTAATGTACTCTAAATGAACCGAATTAGCTTTCTTTTCATGACTTTGGGTTATGATGAATTGGATTGTGCTTACCCTTAGGTCCCAAGATCCAGGCAATTCTCCAGCCAGGCAGGCGGAAGCGCTTGGTAAGACCATCAATGATCAGGACATCATCCTCGTTAACATCCTCAACGTTCTCAGCAGCACTGATGGTGCTTCCCGAGCAGTTGTCGGCGTAGTAGTATCCGGAATAGAATTCATCGGAGATGAATGTCGCACGGTCTCGACACAAGTCTTGGATCTCGGCAAGTTCGGGGTTGACAATCACACGACCGGTAGGGTTGCGAGGGTTTGATGTGAGGATAACGGAAGTACCACGAGCAATCTCTTCAGCAATCTTGTCGGGGTGAATATGGTAGCCGTCCTCCTCAGACAGGGGCACGGGAATGGCAGCAAACTATGGGAATCTGTCAGCACGCATATCGTGACAATATCAAAACTTATTCGCCAAGAACTTACGTTCTTGAAAAGACTCAGCATTTCATTGTAAGCCGTGTAATCAGGCAAGAAGAAGGACAGGTATGAGTTGCCCAAGACAGCAGCGATACGGATGAGACCAGCACGGCCACCAGGAACGATAGCAACGTTCTCCCAGGTATACTGACTCTCCTTGCCCTGTCGGTGAGCCTCGTTGTAGAGCTTCGCAACAGCCTCTCTCAGGGGCTTGATACCAGCTGTAGGACCGTACTCTCGGCCGGCCATAGAGACGTTAATGGTGTCCGGGCGGGGGAAACAACCTTCGATGTCGTCCTCGACTTCGGGAGCACCCTGGCCAAGGTTGGCCCAGGCATCAGGGTCGTCGAGGTAGCCATACTCGGAGGCTCGCTCTGTGCACCAGATAACACCAGTGGATGATCGGCTGGCGTCGAGGCCGGCGTGAGGCATGTGACCCTCATGGGCGTTTCGGAACTGACGATGGACCTTGGATTGGTATTCTGTTTAACCTCAATTAGTATTTCGTCGTTTTTGCATAGTAGTTGCAAGCTATGTTCTGATCGTGGATTGGGCAATGACGTTGTGGGGAGCTGCAGCCAAGCTCCTGTACAGCTCCAGGTGTAAGGCGGGTTTGGAGGGGTAACTAAGGCCAGGATAGAGGGGCAGCCATGATGGCAGGGATTGAAGAGGGGAAAAGCGAGAGCCCAGCAAGGCGATGCACAGCAAATGCAACGCCCCATTGGCGCCGGTAGTCAAAAGGCGGGACGGTGAGGGGAGGTGAGAAAACGGTGAAGAGAGTAGATGAGGGTTTTGGCGATGGCTCATGAGAGTCTCCAGAGCTCAGGGAGCTTGGATACAGAGACAGAGCTGGGGCGACACAGCCCAGGGCAATGTCTCGGAGTCCAAGACGAGCCAGAGCAGGCATGAGACAATACCGGGCCGAGGAGAGACATAAACGTACCGTTCATCGAAGGTTCGGTGGTACTGAAACGGCGGGTGAGCACCTTGGGCTTGGGTTCGCCAGTATGGCGGTTGATAGAGAACTTGCGTCCGCTAAAAGACATGATGGGTGGTGGGTAATAGGAACACGACTCAATATAGGTAGGAAGGAGTTTCGCAAAGATTTAAGGAAGAATTCAGTTATGGCTCGAAGCCAAAGCAAGTGATGATGATGATGAGTAAGTAGTAGTTGCGAGGTCCCGCCTAAGTTTTGGGGGATAATGGAGCTCTAGCTTAGTGAGGTCCAGTCATGCAAGTCACAACGTAGTAGTCGCGACAGTGCGAAGAGAAAGAGTTGGTGGTAAAGCGAAAGAAAGAAGGAAGAGGAGGAAAAAACAAGGAGGATGGATTTACGGGGGATTACATGTAACTTTAAACAAGTGCAGAAGAAAAGAAGAGAAATCAGATCGGTCACCGAAAAATTAGGTCGGGGGTGGAACCTGGAGCCTTCAGGTACTGTCCTCTCTAAAGCGCCTTGGATGTGTGTCACGAACAAGAACAGGACAGAAAAGGGAAGCCATTCAGCATCGAGAGTGGTCTGTGAGTACCAGGCCAGCATCAGCATTGGCCAAGCTGAGAGGAATGCGATTGGATTGAGCTGACTATCGCCAGATGGTATTGGATGTATGCATCATGCACTGAACATCAACGGAAAACGGCATCTTTAGAGCAACCATTTGACAGGAATTAATTATCGTCTTGCGTAATCACATAGTCTACCCTACCTCTGAATCGCCTCAAAAAGTCTCACTCGGTTACCAACCTCACACCGAATATTAACAACCAGGCAACTATGGATATTCCGCTTTGACGATGCATTGCCAATCCTGGGGTAAAAATGGCCCCCTTTCTCAATGCTGATACGACTTGTCAGGTTGATTTTGGAGTCGAGACGCTTCTCTTACAAATACCAGATGCAGTTACAGTACCTCTGCAGCTATCCTAGCTTCGTCCAATCATTCTCTACTTTCATCGCATTTACCACCTGAAGCTGGAGTATCAAGTATGGAAGATGCACTAATTCATCTTTTGTACATACAACAAACATATTCATAGCCTGTTCTTCTTTGAATCAGGTATTCGTTGACATCTAATTCTATTCTGCCCAACATCAACCCGACCGGACTCAAATCTCCCGAACAGGGCCCCGCATAGAATGGCAGAGTGACGATCTTTGAGATATCGTTACCTAAAACCTCATCCCCTGCCAGTTCGGTTTCTCCCCTTACCCACAACGCCTCATTCGTCCGGCCCGATCCCCAAACTCGCCATCAAGTATCAAGCTCAAGGCCTTTACATGCTGACATTGGCTATTCTTACTGCTTTCACCGGGTGAAATGTCGCGCGTCTTTCAAAAGGGAAGCTCGGTGAGAAGCCGAAACTGAAACACTCTAGAACCTCGCTAGAATGCCTGATATCGGTCAAGGAACCAGTCCGGTTGGTCCCGATCTCAAGGGTCTTCAGGTACATGCACAAGCGGGTTGTTGAATCATGAGACATACACGTTACTTGGGCTTTGTATGGGACGTTTTGCATACGGGCGAGGCTGGGGAATGGGTTCCTATGTTCACCGTGCTCACCTCGACTACGCCGCGGAACGGGACGGCATCGCCGTTACACGGGCAAGTGCACGGAGACCGTTTGAATTATTCCCGCATCATTCTTACAGTATTACGTGGTCAAGATGAAGGCATTAAGTCGGATACGACTGAGATCAATCTGTGGGACCTACCTAGGTACTTGACCGCATAGACGATCTGAGGGTGTAGGGTAAATGCATCCTCAAAGGCCTCACTTTGCTATATTGAGAGACGAATAACATGTAACGTTGACGGTAACGTAGACATTAGTGATACATCATATAAGTTTCCATATAAATTCAATTCTTTATGTGCTAATTATTTGCACATCTAATAGCCACATTCAACGCTCCCAAATTTAAGCTTTAAACGAGATACATGATAATTCCTCCTTTTTTTAACGCCATAATAACCAGATATTTCCAATTCGTTTAACCCGACATGGACTTTCCAATCTCACTTTCCCAGTTCTCACCTCGCTCGAAGCCGTTGGAGTGTGTCTGGTAATCAAACAAAGCCTTGGCAACATCCTCCTTGGAAGTAAGAACGAAAGGACCGTACTGAATAACAGGCTGATCCAGGGGCGTACCAGCGATGATAGCTACTCGAGCAGACTTCTCTGCACCGGCATCAACCTCAAAGTGAACAACTTCGCCCTCAGGCTCAAAAACAATGTTGTGGTATTGCTCAACAACACGCTTCTGGTCATCCTTGCCAACGATAACCTGTCCCTCAAGGGTGTAGGCAAAAGCGTTCCAGTTGGGAGGCAGAGGCTGAGTGATCTTGCCACCGGGCTTGATCTCAATGTCGAGGAACCAGACGGGTGTGTAGGCGAGGTCCTTGACTGAGTCGATACCGTGGCTTTGGCCGGAGATGACCTTTACGGTGACCTTGTCATCGTCAATCTTGGCGACGGGGATCTCTGCGGCCTTGAGATCGCGGTAGCGGGGTTCACAGGCCTTGAGCTCCTTGGGAAGATCGACCCAGAGTTGAAGACCAACATTGGCGCTGCCGTCAGCGTTCTGCTGGGGCATCTCAGCATGCATGATACCTGAGTGAATGTTAGTAAATGTGATTTTTTATGGGATGTCAAGTAAGCATACCTTTTCCAGCAGTCATGAATTGAAGGTCTCCAGCGGAGAGAGTGCCTCGGTTACCAGCAAAATCCTCATGGTCCATACCACCCTCAAGGAGGTAAGTAATAGTCTCTTGACCGCGGTGAGGATGGTCAGGGAATCCGGCACCAGGCTTGACAGAGAAGTGGTCGAGCATCAGGAAAGGAGAAAAGTTGCGGAGCTGAGGGGTACCAATTGATCGACGAACGCGAGCACCAGCACCCTCAGATTGCTCAATGGCAAGGAAGACCTTGCGAATAGATCGATGGACAGACATTTCGGTGGCGTAAAGGTGTTGAGTGTCCTTCTCTTGGTCGATGATTTTGTCGCTGTAGATGTAAGATAGAGGTGTAAGAGTCTTTAATACCTCAAAGGTAGAAGTAGCTGTGTCCTTGAAACGGGTTTGGAATAAGGCAATGGCAGCTAATGCTATGAATGCTGGGATGAAGATGCTTCGGAAGAGGGTCATGACAAGATAGGACGGATGAAGCAAGGACTTATATACTACAAGAAGAGACAGATGGATGAGGGGATGATTTCGCAAGCAACGACAAATGAGTAGAAATAGATGGATTATTAAGTCGAAGCCATTGGGTCAGACTGGCGACTGTGGAGGGTTTGGCGATGTTTAGTCAATGTTACATCAGCAGCTAGAGGGAGGTTTTACCACTAATAGCCGCTGTAAGTTAGGGACTGCAGATGGTTTGCTAAGGCTGACCAAATCGATGGTGTGTCTAATAAGTGGAGACAATTACTAAGGGCTTATCGTGATACGCCATCTGCTGGGTATCCGTATTTCCGGTCGACCTCACCTCCTTCTAGAAGACATAGATTGCCTTGATCAGAGTTTGAATCTGGGATGAGTGTAACTTTGGCTTTTCGATTGTATCTTCTAGTGTTACCTCACTGGGACACTCAGCCTCAGTGGCGTGGCTTCTCTTATAGAAGGCTTTAATGCTTCAAGTGTTCAACCGAAACTCCTCCCCCTCATTCTACTGTTTCTGTGGAGTTGGACCACTCTTCCCCATCCCCATGTCTGTCGGCATGACATGGTGATGGCCCTTCCTGACTGGCGCGTTCAATTCCAGCATTATATCAGGTCTCTGATGTAAAGGCATCGAGCGAGTGCGAAGAGACAGCTATTCAATAAAAAGTATCTAATAACCCAGAGACCTTGGTATTTCAAACTTGCGTATATAAAATCCCAAATAGTACATGAGGCTCTGATCATTCCGGTTTTGTTGAACGGTAAGGCTGAGAGAGGGGCTTTATATACTTCTTCTGATAATACTCCCATAGTGAGCTTTTGAGAAGATTGCACTTTTGTCAGCTTGCGTCTCGCAATCGCGCAAACTATTGAAACAGCTGCACTATGTATGCAAACAGTAATAATCCTCGACAAAAACGCTGAATTGGTAAAAACAAAGACATGTGGTTGTTTCTGGTCGATACACTTGTTAGCAATGCCTGGAATTTAGGGTTGGCATAAGGCTGGCAAGGTTGATTGAGAGGCTCTAGTCACACGAGGGATGCATCTTTATATGCACTGCGCCTGACGAAAACAGCAGACAGGAAGACAGTGCTGTTTGTCCTTGTGATTTCTGTCCTGCCCCGCAAGCGCCGTTCGGCGATCTATTATCTTCAGCATCCAGGGGTAAATAGATGTCAGCTTGAGGATGTATCCCTATCGGCAAGGGCTGCCTGTCAGAAACCAACAAGCTCAGGAAAAAGGAATGAGATTATAGGATCAGACAAGATAATGCAGGCACATCTAAAGAAGAGACCGTCCCAAGCGAACGGTATCGAATAGATGGCGATTTGTCATTGGTCACATGGCTGTGACAGGGCAGTGCAGGGGGGCTCAGATCGCCACTAGCGACGGGACTGTCTGCAAGCAATTAAAGATCTGGGCGCTGGCACGAATGCCTTGTTAGGCAGATTATGAGCGAACTGCAGGCGAACACTATTGGCGCAACCAACCTAAATGTTCACCCTAGTAAACTGCGCCTCGGGGGCATTGAGAAAGTTTGGAACACACCAACATCAACACCATGATAGTGCCTAACACTAAGGCAAATTCCTGCACTGGATAATAATGCCTTGTGCCAGAATAGACGACGACTTAATATAAAGATCCATAGCACCTGTGGTCAAATATAGTGTATACTCAAGTAACACATCAACAAACAAGGAGCCTTTACACGAAGTCACAAACAGCTCCTGCTTTATTAATTAGACTTTGTCACTGCCTTAATACACCGAATCACTCCCGGACTCAGTACCTATCTCACAAACTCTTATTAAGAATAAAAGGCAACAACACCTTCACAATGCCCCACGCAACTCCCTCTTCACCAAAGATGTTCAGCCGTATCAAGGATAAATTCACCAGCAAGAAGTCCACGCGGGACTTGAAGACGCAATATAACGGCATCAGCATGGGTAACTCAAATACCACACCGACTAGCTACCATGCTAGCAATAACCCCTTCCTCGATATCCGTAAGTCACAGTCTTCGTGTAGTGCTACCTCAGGACTAACACTTCTTGCAGCCAACGAGGCACCTCCTGCTTATGAATCATACCCCAAAACTTCTAACCTCGACATTCCTCGTCGAGTCGCATCTCCAGCACCTAGTCTCTCTAGTATAACAAGCGCAGAGGACAAATATGCCTTCCTCTCGACTTTTGATACTGTATTCGTGATTGACGACTCCGGTTCAATGGCTGGTCGATCATGGCGAGAAGTCCGGGAAGCACTTAGCGCCATCGCACCCATCTGCACATCCCACGATCCCGACGGTATCGATGTTTACTTCTTGAATCACCGATCATCCGCTACTGGATCTGGTACGCAAGCACCCGGAGGATACTTCCACATCCGCGACGCCAACCAAGTCTCTCGCCTGTTCGAGTCCGTCCGCCCTTGCGGTTCAACACCCACCGGCGCTCGTCTTCACAGCATCCTCAAGCCTTACGTTTCGCAAATCGCCCGCCGAGCTGAGAACATTGACTCGACCAAGCCGGTCAACATCATCGTGATCACCGACGGATGTCCCACAGATGACCCCGAGGGTATCATCGTACACCACGCCAGGAAGCTCGATCAGATCGAGGCGCCTCCTCATCAGGTTGGAATTCAGTTCTTCCAGGTTGGAAACGAGCTCGGTGCTACAAAGGCTCTTCGCGAACTGGATGACGATCTTTCTGAGCAGGGAATTCGCGATATGGTTGATACAGCCACCTGGAACTCCACTACTGCGAACAACACCCAGTCTCTAACAGCCGATGGTATTCTCAAGGTCGTTCTTGGTGCGGTAGTCCGACGCCTTGATCGTCGGTCTACTCATGGCTCTCCCCAAGGCCGCGCTCGCTAAAATCTTCTATTTGTAACGGGTGGCTCATACTAGATATCGGAGCTAAGGTTTTCTTTCTTCTATTGTATTACTATTGGGGTGGTCTATTGCTTTATATGATACCAGGGGAGTTCTGGAAATTAGACAGAATAGATGGCGACCTACGCTACTAGAATCACTCTCTCACGAGATTCAAATCACAGGCTTCACTAGTTTAATGTATCAAAACTCGATTACTACGTATAATGACTCATCTGGACGTCTCTCTTGAATGTATTCGCCTCTCTTTCCATCGATCGAGGCTCCATGTACCCCAGGATGTTTCCCACGACTTGTCGTAAACCCCGGCAGTAGTAGTTTTCACCCGAAGATTGACTTCTTCCTCAACCCCCAAAACCCCTTGTACTGTTTTCCTGTTTTCGCCATAATGGAAAAGAAAGAGAATGCAAAGAAACAAATTCATATGCTCGGGTATAAATCACCGTTCAATCTCCAGAAGGGAAATGTGATTGCATATGGCCTGTATCCGTGCATGAATGAAAACCCAATGTCGTTGTGCATGCAGAAAATTGGCACGTGTAAAGAAAGCAAATACCCCTGTGATCAAAACCCAAAACGCCTTCGGTTGACTGTTTGGTCTAGGCGACTATGTCTGAGACGCGCTGATGAGGTCTCTTCCCCAGACGGCAACTGTTTTTGTTAAAGTGAATTCATAGTCAAAAGTAGAATGACATAATGGCACAATTTTGTTCAGTACCATACTCATTAGTCTCACTGTCCACAGAAGAAGTCAAAGTTCTCCTCTCAAGTTACGTTATTCCAACGAATCAAGGACAGTAAAGAACAACTGTAGCGATTTGTTTATCGCATACAGACGACATCAGCCACGCAGACCGAGTGTGCAGAGATGTTCGAACCAGTGTCGTTGCGGCAAGTCACAACAGGCGTGGTAACAAGAGCAACACGCCAGTGCTCAGCCTGCAGGTCCTGGGGGTCGAAGTCGGGCCAGATTGGCATCATAGACTGGGAAGAGTATCGGCAACCGATCTCGGGAAAGCGGAAATCAAAAGTCAGTCGGCTGCTGAGGATCCGACTGGAAAGGGCCCAGGCGGCGGAAGCAACGCTTTCCAACTCCTTGTAGATGGTCTCGGGATCGCCTTCAGGGTTGAGTAGTGGCTCGATCATGTTGAGAATCACATCCGAGATCTCCCGGCAGCGAACCTTGCTGAACTCTTGGAATCCGTCCAACTTCATGATGGAATCAATGATGCTTGCCTGGCGATCGAGAATGTGCTGACGACGAGCAGCTGGCTGGCCTAGAGGACATGTTAGCATCCAAAGTAGGTACTGATAAACATAGGAACGGAAAACATACCTTGAGTTCGCTCAAGATCCTTCTCAACCTCGACGAGGCCATGAGTGGCTTCAGTCTCTGCACCCATCCAAGCGCGAGGAACCCAAACACGGTTCACGACGTAGTCGACAACGACACGAGTAACCAAGCAGGATTTGGAGCTTCCTTCCTTGAGATGGAAGTCGAGATAGGAGACGGCCTCGTGCTCAGAAAGAGGGTGATAGGTCGCTACGAGCACATGCCACAGACGAGTATCGGAGAGATCAGTAGGGTTAATGAAGGTGGCTTTTTCAGCGTGATGACGGACGAAGGCGCGAATAGAATCGTAGAGGTCGGTGAACTGATCGTGCCAAGCAGTGATGGTCATATCGGTGATGTGAATGGGAGGCCCAGGAAAAGGAGGGCGAGTAGTCAGCACACCTGGCGGGGCAGTGTAGTCAGGGGCAGAGATAGTGACAGGATCCCGGAAGCGGCTGTACTTGTTGCGCCCGCCCGAGGGAGTAGGGGGGTAATACTGGCGCGGCTGGCCATGACCTCCTTTGTTGGGAGAGACGAGACTCTTGTCGGGATGCCCGTAAGACTGAGGGTAGAACTCAGGTGCGTTGGGACGATAAGCACCGTTGCCGAATACACGGCGGGGAGGATTGCGTCCATACAAAGACTGAGGTCCAGTGCCATTTGATGATGGGGTTCCAAATCGAGACTGTGTCTGCGAAGGAGTAGGAGGCGCCCACTGGCCAAATCGACGCTCGCTTGGTGCAGTCGAGGTTGGACGAGAAGGACCAGGCACGATATGAGAACCAAAGCGCGAAGCAGAAAGAGGCCGATGGGACTGGACAGCGACCTCGCTTGGTCCAGAGGACTTGGTGTCGCGTGAATTGGTGTCCCCATTGGCGTCAGGGCGCAATGACATGATGGTCTTCTGAACCGCATCTTTATCAGAGCATGACTCGGCGATGCTCTCGATAGCACGAGCCACAGAGTCAGAGCTTGGGTTCTTCATGACCCAGAGGGATCGACGGGAGTTGACCTGTTCCTCGAGATGCTTGATCGTATCTCCTAACTGCTAGCGAATGAGTCAGACTTTTGCTTCCAGGAGCTGTTGAAATGAGTATCTTACCTTGACCATAGCGTCGCGATCAGGAGATGACTTGGAATCATCAGAACTACCGTCGTTACTCCTCTCTTTGAGCGACTTGATCTCACGAGAGAGCTTCTGAAGTTCTTCCATAACCTTGGCGACCTCGGCCTCAGCCTCCTGTCGCTTTTCCTTCTCATTTGAGAGCTCAACGCGAAGGTTGCTCAAGTTGTGAGCCTGATCGTCGGCCTCTGCCTTAGCAAGATTGGCCTCGATACTCATACGAGCGATCGCCTTGTCTGTATCCTCTTGATCCAGAGTCAAGTTCATGAGCGCGTCGACCAGCTGGCTCGTCTCGGTGCTGACGATCTGCCCGACCTCTTGAAGCTGGGCGATGATCTCACTGGACTCCTTGGAAGAGACACCAGGCATGCGTCGCAGAGAGGTTTGGATCTTGACAAGGATCTCTTGAGACTGGCGCGACTTTTCAAAAGCAGGCTGCGAAAGAAGAGACTGGTCAGTTGTTGATTCAAGATATGCGCAGCCGCCCAGCAGACGACGGGAGGTTGGCGCGGAGTAAACAACGACGAAGGAGTTCATAACTTACGTGGTTGTTGGTCATCTGCTTGATTCTCTCTGATCGAGCCGCTCCCGCGAGGGGAGTCGAGAAGTTGATGCTTAACATCGTGTTGGAAGGTTTGGTATCACGGCTTCCACTGCTGGACGACCACCTCGATGCCGGTTGATTCTGTGAGAAATAGCTACCAGTAGAAGATGCGTTGCAATCGGATGTCATTCTAGACAAAGAAAACTTCTCAGAGATGATGATAGCAGCCTCAATCAGTTGAGAGAGGGCAGTAGAAAGAATTAGGGGAGGTCGATGAAAGAAAGTGGAGTGTTGAGGTGAGGCGAAGCGAGGAGTGAATAAACAAAAGCTTTAAACAATACGGAGACAAAACTGTTTAAGTAATTCTCCTCCTGTGTTCGCGCCGAGTCAGATCAAATCTCCTCTTGCTTGCCAAATGCGCAGGAAAAGACAGAAAAAGATGCACAAAACGCTAGGGATGAAAGATCTCGGAGTGCGTTCGTATATCATCTAGCAACGACTCCTTTTTCATGTGGTTAGAGAGAGTTTTAACGTCGCAACAAAGAGGAGAAGAGGCTGAAAAATGAACAGCGAGAACCTGGAAACACATTCATTCTCCTCTTCGATTTGCGTGCCGGAAATCAAAGGCGGGCTCCAGTCAGCCAGCTGCCTAGCACTGGCAAGCAACTGGCAAACCAATGCCACTGGCACTCGCACAAAGTTTCCCTCAACCTAATTCTAAGACTACTCATGTATGGCGGGAGGAAAAGTAACAATAGGAAAAACAATTGTTCGAATAGAAAACAATAATTAAGGCGTGGATAAGTGAGATTCGATCAAACATGGTGCGAGCGACTGGATGAACTAAAGTAAGTGTGAGGATGGATAAAACAACATGGCGATATACTTCTGTGCTTTATAGAACAAGTAGCAAAAAGAGTGGTACATTATCTTTATAATGTATGATATATTCATATGAATCTAGATATCTTATATGGCACACGATCTTCGAAGTCGAAGTTTAGAGCGGCGAAGGATGTGGGTAGAAGTTCAAACGTCCACGACGTCTACCTCTGGAACCAAAGGCCCATATGCTCAACGTCAGGGTCGAGGCTGACATCTACTTATCGCTTGACATACCTGAACGTAATCAGTAAGGTAGCGAATCAAGCTTCGTGACACCCTACCTTTATATCCTCAAACATAGTCACAAAAAGCGATGATTACTCTCAATACATTCTATATTTTGGAAGAAACTATTCATTTAACAAAAAGAGGCGCAAGTCTGGGGGTGCTGCCCCTTTGAATAAGGGGAAGAGCCATCCTAGGGTACAAGACATCAGTATTGGTCCTTCGACTGAACGAGTGCTGAACCTGGAGATCGATTAAAGATCCGAATAGGGGCGCGTGCGCATCGAGCTTCCAGACAAGGCAAGTCGGAATAAAGGGCGATAAACCTGCGACACCGTAATGGTTAAAAAGAGACGCGATGCTGAAATGAGGAACCTTGATGCATATAATATGAGTCGTGAAAGTTGGGCGGTGGTCGCGAATACATCGCGCTGCGGAAGCGTGTATCAGAGCGACAGCGGAGGATTTCCGGAAGAAGCGGAGACTTCAAGTCTGTTCATGGCCAAACTCTTAGTGATGCTCTTCAGCCAGTTCATATGGACTCTGCTAACCTGCAAGAGTCCTAGAGAGCGTTGTTGACAAGCCACAAATTAGCTTTAAATTGCCCTGGTACGAGAGAACAAACTGCTGTAGACGGCATCTACAACAGGTGACGCGTCGATCATTCGTCCGCCGAAGTATCGGCCGTTGAGACCCTTGATGGCATTCTCGCCGCCCTGGACTTTGTCAAATTTGAGATAGATATCACCCTTTGAGTTTGGATCAACCGAGATGTGAACAACGTGTCCATACTTGCTCTCGGCTTCTTGACGAACATCGTCCTCAAGTTCCTTGACCCAGTCGGTGCCTTCCTCTCTGTGAATTGTTAGTTATGCTTTCCTCATGAACAGAATAATTGGGGTGACATACTCTTCGGGGTCGAACATGTTGTGCAACACAACACAGCGACTAGCCATGTTGACATTAACAGGCAATGGCTTGGCCTCTGTCTTGGGTTTGAGGACTTGTTGTCGTTCTTCGTTGCCGTTGGTAGTAGCAGAGTCGTCGGTTCTGGCAAGCTTCCTCATCAATGCATCGCGACTATAGTTGTTAAAGTTGACACCAGCGACGTCGGTATCATCAAGAGCACTAGCACCTCCTGTCTTCTCATTATCTCGACCACCGGCTCGGTCGAAAGTAGAGTTCTGAGGGCCACGTCCGCCAGAACCGGAGAAGGCAGAGCCCTGGAAGTGCTGGTTTTGTTGATTCTGTCCGGAAAATCTCTGCAACATGTTGGCAGTACTCTCAGGGGTGAACTTATCGTTTCCAAGTCCAACACGAATAGGACGTCCAGCTAGATCAAAGCCGTTCATCTTTTCCAGTGCCTCTCGTGCCTGACCAGCATCACGGAACCTTGTCAAGTTAGCAGTTGATACATGACTTGGAATGGGTAAACTCACTGGACGAAGCCATAGCCACGGCTGCGGCCGTTCTCATCTTTTTGGAGCTGAACAAACTCAAGCTCGCCGAAAGGCTCGAAGACAGCCTGCAAATCTTGCTCGGTAACGTTGAAATGAATGTTGCCAACATAAAGACGGTGGAATGGGATAGAATTGGGATGGGGCCCTGAAGCTTCAGGGTTTCGAGCCTGTCGGTTCTTCTCGGCTTCTGTCACTTGTACAATGACCGGGATACCTAGGAGTTTCTGTCCAGTAAGTTGAAGAGCCTGGGTAACGGATTCCTCATTTGTGAATTCGACATAACCAACTCTGCCAATTGTTAGTAATCGTCCTTAGCAAAGAATGCGACATATCTTACCCCTTGGATCTCTGGCTGATACGATCTTTGACGATCTGGGCCTCATTAACGGGTCCAACCTTTTCGAAGAATTCCTTGAGCTCGCGAGTGCGGAGACGGGCAGCCAGTTGTTGCACAAACACAGTACGGCGATCTCTTTCATCTTCGGTAAGCTGCGGCTTGCCGTCTTCGCGCTTATTTTCCCGGCGTTCGTCATCCCTACCGCGCCCATAGTCACGGTTTCGTCGCTCTCCGCGATCTCGTCGTTCACGAGGCTCTCGGTCATCACGAGGGCGGTAATGGCGGTAAGGGGAGCGAGAACGTGAACGAGAGCGTCGTCCACCACGGTAATAATCACCATCTCTGTTTCGGCGTGAATGACGGCGGTCACTGTCGCGGCTGCGGCTTCTTCTCCTACTCTTGTGGCTCCCAGCATCGCTTCGTGGTGTTCCTACGTCGGGGGTGCCTCTGCGGCTTCGGGTTGGGCTGTCTCTACGGCGTCGGCCATGATCGCGGTCGCGATGTCGACTTCCGTCCCGATCACGACCACGATCGCGTTCCCGGTCTCTTCGTTCAGGTTCGTCCCTAGTTTTATCCTCTACAGGGCTCTTAATCTTCTGTTCGGCTGTATCTTTCGCGGTGGCGTCGAGGAGTGCTTCCACGTCCAAGGTAGCCATGATGTCTGCGTATTAGGTTTGTCGATGGGCGTATAAAATTAGAGATCGTACGTAATCCAATATTTTCAGGTGTCTGAGTACAGATTCCGAGTGTGTACTTTGATATTCGCCTTCGTTCGATGAAAAGGGTTGTTGGAAGGGAGTTGCCTTGAAAAGTCCGTAAGGGTCAAGCTTTTGGCTGAACGTACTATGTCAAAAGCGTCTTACCTACACGTGACTTGACACGTGGCGAGCACCGCAGCCACCACGTTGGTCACGGATGTCAGTGAACGAATGCGCCGAGTACCAAGAAGAGCAGAAAATACGAAGATAAGTTATTTAAAGAAAGATTTATTATTAAAAAGCGACTCTGTCCAAGAAGAATATCGGGCAGACCAGTCCCAACAATTAAAACTATTTATGATGATTCGATACCGTTAATGCCAAGGCCCACCGTGCTCATTACCGTCCATTAATCATGACTGCTCCGTACAACCCAGTGTGCGCCAAACACTTGATGGCAAGACATATATACAATGCGCCGACTTTGTTTCATTACGTGCACGCACGGCAGAAATTGCGTGCATACATTATAGGGAACTTAATTTGTCTTCTTGGTTTTGTAGACGAGCTCAGTGCCGAAGATGGTGTCCCAGAACTTGCTTGTAACTCCAAAACCAAGCTCGTAGTCGAGAAAGTGATGGGCAAGGTGGTACTTCTTGAGCTCCTTGTACCAGAGAGGTAGGTCCTGGTGATGAAGGAAGTAGTGTGTGAGGTCGTAACAGACGTATCCGAAGACACCTCCACAGTATGCAGCCACTGCAGCATACCAGTTGTGGAAGAGGATGGCATGGGCAATCTTCCAGAAAGGAGCAGCCAGTGCAGCAAAGAGAGTAGGTGGCATAACGAGACGGTATCTATCCATAGGAAGATAATGGTGGATACCGTGAAGAATGAAATGCAGAGTAATTCCCACTCGGTTGTCAGGCAGGTAACTGGCGGAATTAGTATATGAGTTTGGTGGAATCATTAGGGGAACTTACTCGTCAAGGTGGAATAAGAAGCGGTGGAGAACGTATTCGATGATCGTCCAGAAGAAGACACCAAACACCCAGTAGCCAAGAGTATATAGCTGGTTATCGAAACCTTGGGAAGCGATGTATGTGCCGTATGCGACGCAAGGTAGCCAGATCGTAGGAACCACGTACCAAGCGGTCTTGGAGAGAGGTTCGAGGAAGTTTCCAAAGAGAGGTGCAGACTGGCCGCCCTTGTAATGGCGAGGACGATGAACCTGGTCAAGGTAGAATTCCTTGGTGAAGCCGCCGAACCAGAGTTGAGGGAAAAGAGGCTTGTTCAAATCGAGAAACTTGTTCTTTTTGTAGTCCATGTTGTAGTCTGTCTCTTTGCTCAAATCCTCCTCACAAGACATTCCGGTTCGAGGATGAACTTTGACATTGCCGTTGGCGTGTCCATTGGCAGTTCCGTTGACGGTTCCATTGGCGTGTCCATTCACGGACTTCTCGGAAACGAGGAATCCGACCAGGCTTTCATCGAGGATCTCGTAGGCAGAGTCAGAGTGTGTATGAGAATCAGAATCCTTCAGAATCTTTTCGATATCGCGACCGGCATATTCGAGAACGTATTCGGGACCGCCAGGATGATCCTCAACGAAGTCGGTGATATCGTAGACCTTGTTGCCGATAGTGACATAACAGGAGTCCCCCGTGTTGTGCTCTTCGACCTCGGCACGGGTGAAGGTTGGAAGTGTACGTCCAGGCATTCTTGTTCAAGCAGCGGTCGGAACTTTAGGGTCGAGGTGTGACTGGAGGACCAGAGGTGAAGCGGGCACACAAAGTGAGGTTTTCTTTTTCGACGACCGGGAGAAGCGGAGGAAGGATGGGAACTGAAGCTGAAGGAGAGTGTAGGATTAGGAAACCAAAAATTGAAACTTAATGAAAAGGGTCGAAGGTTTAATATCAAAAGCTAGTCAAAGCAAGGGAACAAAAGGGCGGCGCGAGCGGCGAGTTAAAGTCGCCGCACAGGGGTCCATCCAGGGGATTTTTTTTTTAATGAGGATCCCCATTTATGGCCGTGTTAGCAACAGAGTGGCGCTACAATGACCATAGAACAGGCCACAACAGCGGAATACAAGTACTGAGTCCGTATTATTAAGCGGAAACTACAATAAGACGACATTATCTATTTAATTGCGGTGGACAATTACCATTCGTGGTCGAAGTAGAAAAGAAGAATATCAGCTATTAAGGACAGTTACATAGAGTTTAATTTTATAGGGGATGCTATCAATGCTATGGGGCGATCGAGATTTGCAGTCAACAAGTGTAAGTTGCAGCCATCACATGAGATGTACAAAAGTCGTGGTGTTTTTAATCTCTGACTTGAGCCGAATCGTAATCGTAATATTCGTATCAGCCAGGTATCGATTTCAACATTCGAAGTAATGTAAGCGTCGCTGATGTTGTTTCCCTCTTGGGTAATGAATGACCTGGGGCCAAGCATCTTTCATCGATCAGTCGATCAATGGGCTTATTATGGATGCCGGCATCAATCACTGACCAACGGGAGCTCCGGATAGACCAAAGACATCGGAATTTCAGAATCCCGTATGATCCGATCAAAACGTTTTGACGGATGCCAGGGGTTATTTTCCGACGAAGCCGGATCTCCTTTACAGCTCCACCAGCCTCAGGTTTTGATGGTTCTTTTAATCTGTTGACTCTGTTGCAATTAAAGCGAAGGATATCTATTTTTCTGATAGAATTGTGAAGGAAGAAGAGATTTTCTGGCATACATGCAGTCAGCTATACGGTTTCCCTAGTCGTTGTGTGGCAGTTTGCAACTGTTTGACTTACATGAACTATTGGCTCGAGTCTCATTCTTCTCGATCAATACAATACTCGCACCTTCTCGCCTCGAGACCCAAGAATCATTTCATCGACAGCCCTGAAAGTTCTAAACGCTAAGATACATGTATTTACGTATTGTCTCTGGCTAAGCCTCAGCTTCGACTGCCAAGCCATGAGTTGTGGGTAAGGCTTCGCAATCAGCTACAGGAAAACCGTGAGTTCGAGAGGCCTCACGAGCCGCCAACTGGAGGTTGCAGTGCCCAAAGTCGATGATTTGCTACCCAATCCAAAGGACAGGGCCTGTTTAGTGTACCGAGTAAACGGCTTTGCTTAGCACAAGTGCCTGAAAGCGGAATCTGACCAGTCCTAATGAGCGCCACATGCGCATCAAATCTGGGACGGGGAGCTGAAGCTACTACTGGAACCAGCCCAACCCAGCCACAAGGAATCCCGTCATCAGTGTGACCTACTACTAGTAATGCATGTCAGTCACACTATTAACCTATTTCTTCTTATTGCCTTGGCATATCAAGTCTAAAACATTCTCTTGGTCTCTTGGTCTCTTGTTTCTTTCATCTTTCTTTCCATCCCTTGGATATAACCTACTTTACCTATTTATCGCGTCCTCCCTTGCTATATAACCCCGTCATAGGGCTGCATCGCTAATTCGCCATGCCGTCATTTTCCATGCCGCGGGGCTCATGGCTGCTGCTGATCGCAGTTTGCTTGATTCTCCTTCCCGGCAAAGCTGAGGCTTTTGGTGCTGGAAATATCCCCTCAATTGCTCAGGTTAGCTACAAGAATCATCTATATCTTGTTTGAGATCTTCTATTGACACGCGCAAAGGTCGAAGGACACAACTGGCGTCATGGAGGTAAGCTACCCCTCCATCTCAGTCTTGTCGCAATGCGTTGCTCACATAATATCTAGACATTGAGGATATGCTCGAGACCATCGCGTTTCTTCACGGGAAGAAATGGACTTCTATGCTGATCAAACGTGTATACTTCGGAAACTGGCTACGCGACTACTCCCAAGCCGTTGACGTTGGAAGTTTAAAGGGCGTCAATGCCGAGACAATCCGCATTCTGGTACGAATTGACTACTGCATGCATTAAAATCATTCGCAATTCTTACTGACTTCGGCAGGTTTGGGTCCTTTCTTTCATGGCCCACGGCTACGCCACTGGTGAATTCGAGGTCACTGCAGACAGACTCGGTGTCTATCGCCCAGAAGAACATATCGACAACCCCCTCGGTTACGGAGATGGAGTCGATGCACGCACTTTCGACAAACGATTGCGAGGTCCAGTCGAGCCGATAGAAACCGAAATAGACCCTCGGACAGGCATGAAAAACTATATCGCGAACGAGAACGGTCACTGGGCAACAAGCGCAGCCTATCTGCGATATAGTCTTGCTCGAAGCATTCACTATGGTCGACTTTACACAAGCGGCTCTAGTAAGGGTAACGAGGACGACCTTTGCGAAGCCTTGAGATGCCTTGGACAGGCACTGCACACCTTGGAAGATTTCAGTGCCCACAGCAACTACTGCGAGCTTGCCCTCCGTGAGCTTGGATACCACTCCGTCTTCCCTCACTGTGGTTCACACACCGAGATTCATCTTCACGGCAAACGAGTATACCCCCTTGTTACTGGTACTTTTGGAGCCGTTGATTTCTTGCATTCCGTTATCGGAGAAGCCTCCGACCACTTCACTCAGTCTGAAGTCGACGAAGTTGACGTTGCCCTCAAGAACGCCGAGGGAGGTACTGCTAACCGCTCCAGTGGCGGTGGTGGCGGATCCTCTCTTCTTGGAGGCTTCCTTGGAATCAAGTCTACCCCTAGTGACTTTATCGGTTTGGTGTCTAAACTGCCTGGTATTGGTGATGGATTCGCCTCGCAGGCTCGAGACCTCAAGGCCAGCTCTGAAGCTCAAGAGCAGCGTAACAGAAGCTACCAACAAAGCCGAGGTGACCTGACTCGTGACAACGCAAACCAAGTCCCCGGTATGAGCGCCGACTTCGACCCGGTTGAGACCGCCCGCAAAATCTACCCTATTCTCGAGTTCCGTGACAAGATCGTCAAGGCTATCAGCCGTGGTATTGCCAAGGTACCTGGCCTGGAGAAGCTTCTCGAGAAGATCAGTGAGACACTTACTGCTTTTATTCTCGGCCTTCTTGCTCCCTTTATCCGACCTATCATTCAGCAGGTGTCAAAGGTTCTCAAGGATGGTTCGTCAAGTGTCATCACTGCCAGTGCCAAGTCCCAGTATGAGCCTTGGGATAACCCTTCGTGCTCCGACCCCACCCACTCAATGCTGTCCAAGGATCACTTTACAAACATCCTTAACTCATGTGCCGGCCGCATAGCTGCCACAATCTTGCAATACACTGTCCCGTAAGTTGATCCCTGGTAATGGGCTTCTTTATGAGCTAACAAATCTAGTCGTGTCCTATATGCATGGGAAAACACTGGTGTTTCTGTGGATGAAGTTGTCAACGATGTGCTCCGTGCATTCCACCATCCCGCTGCCCGTGACGACTCCATCGAGATTCACCGGGATATGTTCAAGACTATGAAGAATTGGGCCGACGAGCACCCTCGTCGCCACGAGCTTGCCCACCTTCTCTCTTCCGAGTCCGTCAGGAACCACAAGAACCACATACTTAACCAAGTCCAAGGCTCCAACTCCCGTAGCATTGGTGGCGGCGGTTGCAACCACGGTACATTCGGGGATATGTCTAATGCGGGACACGGCAAGGTTGCAGGTTCTTTGTGGTCGCAAGTCAAGACTCGCGATCTTGATTCTATGGAGGGTAAAGATGGCAACCCGGCTGCGGGATACATGTCGAACTCGCCTGCGCCACCTAGCCAGTCTTCATTCGACTATGGCAAGAACCCTTCCAGCTATGCAGGATCCAACTCTGGATACTCGCAGCAAGGTGGTTACAACGCTCCTCCACCACAACCCTCATACGGCGCCGGCTATGGCGCACCTCCTCCCCAGTCTTACTACGGAGCTCCTCCCCCAGGGCAATACGGAGCACCTCCTCCAGGACAGTATGGAGCTCCCCAATATGGAGCACCTCCTCCTCAACAGTACGGAGGCCCAGGCTACGGCGCGCCTCCTGGCCAACATCCTCCATACGGTCAGCCGGGTTATGGTGCACCTCCCCCTAATCAACAGCCTCCTCCTGGCTGGGGACAGTACCCTGGCTCACGCCATGGCTACTAGAAGCCTTGCATGCTACGATATATGAGATCACGGAACTACTGGGATTGGATAGAAAACCTTAGGATTGGCCAAGGACAATGGCTGGAATGGATATATAACGGCCGCTTTGATGTCGAATACCCAGGAGCGGAGGACAGGCAACAGGTGTAGACTAACTAGTCAAGACCTATTTGTTTCTTCAATGATACAGAGTATGAATTATCGTACATGTCAATGCAGTGCTACATGTCCCAGATCTAACTGGGATCGCAGTGCGGATGATCCCTAAGCGCATGCTATGTCGCTGTCTCCGACTCCAGAGAACTCCTGATTCCATGCATTACAAATAACAGCTAAAGCAATAGTAGGATGCCCCTAGTATGGAAACACAAATGTATCTCCCCAAAATACCTTCCAGTTTGCAGTCCGCCAAGGCTCCAATACCCTATATCCAAGAAATTCCAGTCTTCTCGTCGTCATCGTTCGCGTCGATTACCTTTTTCCTCGTCGCGGATCTTGAGCCTCCGCAATGCGAGCATCACGGATCTCCTTGGTTCCTAAACTGCCTAATCCACCTTCAGATCGACGCTCCCAGCCACCCAGACGTACCACTTGGCACGTTGCGTTATCGCCGTCAGAAGAAACCTCAGTGGCATATTTGACGATGTTGCGGGCTCCATCTTCAGGCGTACGGGCCTCTTTAACAACGTCTACAATTTCCTGATCACTCAGGGTTCCAGAAATACCGTCCGTCATTAGAACAAGGAATGAGTATTGGGCAGGACCCATCTCGACCCGTGTAAGCTCTGGTTCAGCTGAGACACCAATGCGCTTGCTCTTCATGTCTCCAAATGCACGGCTGTTGGCCAGACCAGCAATGCGTTCCTCGCCGAAGCTATCGCCGGAAACCATTGACCCGGCAGGTGCATATCGTCGTAACCGGCGACTCTCAGTCGGGCTACTGGGGTGGTGGTCGGATGTCAAGGGCTGAGCTAAACCGGTAGCAGTGTCGCAAAGAAGAATGCGACTATCTCCGACATGGGCACATAGTAATGTGCTCTGGGCTGCCGGGTGCCAAAAAGGGGCAGGCGTTGGTGTAGAGATAAGGGCTACTGAGGCTGTGGAACCCCCCTTGAATCGCTCAGGACCCCCAATTCCATGGCCGGAGGGTGTAGACGGATGGCCAAAGACCTCGTCGTTGTTAACAGGGGTGTCGTCGGCTCCTTTCGCATCCTCAGGATCAACCTTCCGCGCCTGAGCGGACACAAAATCGAGATCTGCCCGTAAGAATGCATACGCAAGTACCGATTCAATCGTGATCTTGCGTCCGTCTCCTGGATTCTCATCCCGTGAGAGGACAAAGTATTCAGGGTGAAATCGCCTGAAATAACCACCGATAGTGTCTCTGTATTCCTTGACCAAGCTCTTTTCCATACGAATTGCTTTTGAAAGGTCTGAGACTTCAGCAGGTGGTGAAGTTGCGCTGTGTATTCGCTCTCCATGCACTGGCTTTTCAGGAATGCCGCCCTCGTTCGTCTCAGGCACATTCATTTCATTCTTGACCTCTTCTGGTCCTTTCATGGGAACTGCATCAAGAGCCTCGCGTTTCGTCGAAGGACCCTTGGTGGGTTGCGCTGACTGGGTTGCGCGAGCGTGCTTGTGCTTGTGGTCATGGTGGTGGCTATGTATACCCTCACGGCCTGGCTTCTTCTTGCGCAAACTGCTCTGCAGTCCGAACTCTTCCGATGCCTTCTCGATATACCCGGGCAACTCGTCCCTGATGAATTCAGCACATTCACTGCCGCCATGCCCATCAAAAACGCCAAAATAAAAGATCTGAGGGTCTCCCCAAGCACTATCCGCTGCCGTGGCTTCTCCCGGGTTGTGCTTTACGCTCCTTGGCGCTCTCTTTGCAAAGGCCGGGAGACTGATTGTGCCGGCCTGTTCTCTATCTTCATTATAAGGACGACTTCCTCGATCTGTCGCGACTCCGAGATGATGCTTTGCCCTCCGCATTGGAATCCTTACTACCGTCAAGTCTCGGGTTGACGGGATATAAGGCGGGGCGACAGCGGGGACGGGCCCAGCACTTGGAATGTGAGGGGTTGCAGCATCTCGAGGGAGTTTGTGGCCGGGTCCTCTCGGGCGAGAATCGGGATGAACAGAAGATGACGGTAAATGCGTCACAAAGTAGGTATGAAAGTCTCGTCGATTATGTGTTTCGAGTGTCGACAGGGATGTTTGGCTGGGTTGCGACTTCGGACGTGTAAGCCGAGACTGTTGCGATTTGTCGGACCATGTCGCGCATGTCGTATATCCTGTTGAAAATCCAGGACCGTAGGTGAATCCAAGTGTATTCAATGTCCCATTCTGCGCGTCGGTGCGCGAGCGAAACGCAAGGCGGTTCAAGACTGTGGAAGGTCGAGATGTAATCCTAAGGAGCTGAAGTGCAGGGGTAACTGTTGAATCGACAGCGGCGCGAGAAAAGGGTGCCATTGTCGAGAAGTAAGAGTGTGTATGATTTCGTTCGCCAGGTCTCGATCATCAGCGTCCCTTGAAGAACTGAAGCGCTGTGCAAGTTATAGTCTGCAATGCCATCGGGCAAGTTCGAGTTCGTCGAAAGTTCTGTGCGTGTCGGAGTAGAATAAAGCTTGTCGCTATTCGTCGAGAAGAAGACGTGCACGCTATGAAGTTTATTCGCAGTAAGAGGGCAGACCAGGCAACAGACAGTCTACTTCAGTAAACAACGTTTTGCCATCAGTAGCCAACGCCATAAAGTGGGTGAAGGACGAAGGATCTGGGTCTGCCCTGTTGGTCGGAAAGTGACGATGTTGGATAGGCATGATTTCCCAGGTGGATCTATCCGAGCCCGGGTTCTCACTTAGATGAAACCTGACCAATCAAAGATTGAGACAACCAGGCTTCAGGCTGCACGACGAGAATTTAGCGGGGACCCCATCGGGAGTCAGGGGCGGGAACCCTCGCGCAACCGCTAAAATTAACGACTGAGGCCCCTTGGTCGGCCCCGGGAACGTCACCTTCCAGTGGCGGGGTCTGCCAGGCTGGGGTACGTACTCTGCATTTAACGTCATCCCACCTTTAACCTATGAGATGGGAGCTCAAGATCTTATCGTTTTCCTTTGAAGACTTTTACTCGACTGAGGTTCTATCAGCAAACTCGCGGCATCTAGCCTATTCACACCTGGGCCTCTATATAGGCTAATATCTCCATGTCGATAAACACCCAACACCTAGCAAATGGGCGAGTCTGGGACTGCAGCATCCGCCGAGGCGGACGGGTCAGAGGCTTCTAAGAAGGATCTACCCCCCGTGGTAGAAATCGATTCTGCTGGTGATATTGTCTTGGATGTAACCTTCGAGACTTCTGCCAGTACTCTCAACCAAACTCGCAAAGCCGAGCTTGCTGCTAGCAGGAAAGCCGGTACCCAGCCCCCTGACCGCTCAACCCTGAAGTCAAAAGTGCGGGTGGCATACCGAGTCAACCTCTCAGTTCTGAAGAAGCACTCAAAGTACTTCTCGAATCTTCTCTCCAATTCTCAATTTAGAGAAGCCAAGCTCATCTCGGATATACACGAGAAGCTTGCCCAGCTGAAGATCAACGCTACTGAAGCCGATGTTGAGGATCTACCCTGGATCCCAATCACCGACGATGATGACGCAACTAAAGCTGCCGGACGCGAGAACGCCATGGAGGATATTCTCAATATCATACACCAGCGACCTACAAAGACGTCTCGTGGAACCATGTCATACGTTACTACTTTAGCAATCGTTGCTGATCGCTTCGACTGCGTAGCGGCTGTGGCTCGCGTTTTGAACACGGAGCTCAAGTTTAAGTGGCCATTGACTTCGAATAAACCTCTGCGAAGTGATGATGGGCGACCTACAGAGGCAGAGCAGGTATTGCGCCAAAAGATACTAGTTGCATGGCTTTTAGGACAACCTATGCGCCTACAACAGTCGACTCGGGAGATCATCATGAGAGGGTCAACTCTCTGGAGCGAGTTTTATGATCCTGATGCCAACAATATGACTGCTGCATGGTGGAACTTGCCCGACGGGCTAGAGGGTAGGTACAAGATCGAACTTGGAATATCAGTATGAACAAAGACTAAACTATTGTGTAGAGGAGCTTCGGCATCGACGGGAGTGTATTCTCAATACCGTCTCCTCTGTCCAGCGTCATTTCCTCACTTTGTTCTCATCTCGAGAAAGACAGTGCAAACTTGGATATGACTCAAGTGCAGCATGTGACTCTTACCAGCTTGGTCAAATGCTGAAGTTCTTCGTGAACAAAAACTTACTCTTCCTTGTGGACTACAGCCCTGCATCTTTGAACATGGTACCAGACACTGCCATGATCGAGATTGAGGAGCTATTGAACACACTACAGCAATGCCCGAGTTACCAAGTTGATAAACATCATACCAACTGCGGTTTGCGAACCCGTCTTGAACCTATCTTGATCTATATGCGGTCGATGCTTTCAGCAAATGTTATTGCAATCTCTTATGCCGACTGGAAGAAGCGACCAACCGAGATGTCGTGGCTGGCCCAGAAGGAACATGCCTCTAACGACAGAGATAGTGCCCCAAAGAAGTTTCAGTTTACACGAGCCATCGCAAATGATCAGCGACTACGTTACGAAGGAGCTCTTTATGTCGACAAGATGGCAAAGGCAATGTTTTTGGCAGACGAATGGGATTGGACCCCTGAAACTTGAGCGAATAGAACAAGTCTTGCTTGTTAGACTTTATTGGATATAGAATAAGATAAACTCATAGAGTGTGAGAAGGCGAACAGATTTTCACAGAGCCTGTCCATAAGGGGGGATCCAACTATTTCCCCTTTCCCTTTTCCTATCAGCGATTATGCGGTTGTTGTCTTCTCGGTGGAACCGTTCTTTGGAGACGAGGTTGCGTGGCTCTCAGCATCATCAACGGCGTTAGCAGGAGCCTTTGCCTTTCCAAAAGGCAGTCTGCCATGTGTCTCCTTGAAGCGCATGAGGAGAAAGCCAGTCATAACGCAAATCCAGTATAGGTTATATGAGATGACAGAACCATATGTAGCCGAGTTCGTCCAACCTAGGATGGCGTTGAAGATACCCCAGCCATTCTGAATTGAGTCGGTGGAAGTGCAACACTGCGAAATTTCAACATATGTAGAGGGAGATTAGGCGGAGAATTACTCACGTTGACGTGCCAAACACTCTGATCAATATCATAGGAGCCGGGTCCGTTACCGAATTCATCTGCTTCACCACCAATGTACTCGTTCCATCTGGCCATCTCGAAACTCCAGACAGACCGCGAGAAAAGACCTGCGCCGACGAGGTAGAGCAGACAGGTCGACAGGACGAGGAAGAATTGGAGTTTGGTACTCGCGCCACCTCTGATGCCATTGTTAGCATTGATAAAATCATGTACCTGAGAGATATCTTACTTGTACAAGAGGTACCCAACACAGCAGCCAGCGAAGAGACCGACGACAGTAGGCAAGGGAATGGATTTGGCCGAAGCTGAGAAAGACACACCAGCGACGAAGACAACAGCCTCGATGCCCTCTCGAAGAACAGTTACAAATGGCAGGACAAACATGGCGTATTTCTCAACGAACTGCTTGAACCAGCCCTTGTCTCCGGTTTTGATAGGAGATTCAAGAGCCTTTGCCAACTTGACCCGCCACTTGGACTGCATCTTACCAATACGAAGAAGAGCAGCGCCCATAACGGAGATGATGAGAGAAGCAAAGAGGCAGAATGCGCCTTCATAGTAGTACTCGTGTTTTTCCCAAGAGTTACTACCAACAGTGTAGAAAACACCGATGAGAGCGGCGGCGACTACCATGCAAATGAAGAAGCCAATACCCGTTCCGAGCCAGACCTAGAGACCAGTTAGTATTGAAAACCACGCAGCGACTTCCGGGTGACTTACCTGGCGTCTTAATTGCTTGTACACTTTGACATCGCCATTGGGTCCATCTAGGGTCTGCTTCAAGAAAGCAAGCAGAACGGAGACGATAATGACTGTCTCGAGAGTCTCTCGAAAGACAACAAGGAAAACGGGAACAGCAAAGACATCAACAGCCATGATGAATATTGTTGGTAGTGAAACTCCCCAGTTGTTAAACAAGCCGTATCGAGCTTCAGATAAGAAAATCTTTTGTGCAACTTAAGGTATTTTATGATACAGAAAAGAAAGGAAAAAGGATGGAAGTATAGAAGTATAGAGTAGCAAGCGGCAGCGGAGTGTTGGCCTCTGCGTTGCACTTGATTCCTTTTGGAGTCGGAGCAGTCTGTGAAACCCCGAGACCTCACATGCAACGGATCAGATAACTATTCAACTCTTCAGAGGAGCAGGGATCGGAAGGCACACGATGTGATTTAGGATTCATACAACCTTGTAAGCTAACTTGACTAGCGACTTAGACGAATTTCACTTTTTAGATGGCCATGGATCAGCAGAAGAAGAACGCGGACCTAATGAAACCCAGAGGAGTCAACAGGCTTGAGTGCCGTAGCGATGCTGAGAAAACAGCCCATGATCAAGCTTGTTCGGGTTGTTGGATGGTTGGTGGCTTGTTGCTAAGTGACATTAGCCTGTTGCCGCTCGGCAAGGAATTGCCGCAACGTGGGACGTTGAAACAGAGGCTAGATCAAGGAGGGGTGAGCTTAATCAATCAGATAACCTTGTGACAGCGACTTCATTTTTTTTCAGTCGTGGGTTCTAAAATTGAAGAGCAGTTGCTGGATATGCTCTTTAGATAAAGGGTCCATTCTGAGGCGGGCATAGGTGCCAAAGTTCAGTCAGCGCCATGTAGATGTACGTGATATCAGATATAACACTTTTGAGAAACATTCCAATTCTCTTCTTCAGAATTGCAGCAAAGTTACCGTAGCTCGAACCTAGGGGTCTGTCGTGTTTGTCACGACGACCCCACAATGCAACCTAGGTCCTAGCCAAAAGACGAATGCCGAGTTGGATCTGCTTGAGCTTGTATGAAGCGTTCATAACGGCGATCCTGGCTAGTAACAGGGAAAGCAGCCGAAAGCTTGTGCAAAGAACGCCGGTGTCGTTCCGCAGTACTGTACTTTAGATTCCAAACGAGGGAAATTTGTCATTATCAGATGGATGGCTGGTAGCGACATTCAGCCGCACCAGAGATCGGTTGGATGGAAAAAAGCGGCCGACAGACAAAGTTGATGTTATGACCTGCTGATTCTAGATCAAAGTTATCGTATCAGAAAGATCAGAAGATTATCATTATCTGATCCGAAGCAACCTACATGAGACAAGCAGGGATATGAAATATGCCGCAGCTGAAAAATTCGAGTGGCATGTTCCATAAAGCTCCGTGCTCGCTTCTGGTGTTGACTCTTTTTTTCGGAAAGCCTCAGTAGCTGTCAGACCACTCTCAATGCTTGCCGGATCCATGGAATAGCTTCTCGACCGTTGAAGGGTCCACTCAAAGATGCCTAGCTACTGACTCTCGTGTGAATTTGTGGCGGTCGATTCGGCTTTGACGTGCCGTAGTATCCTCTTTTTTCCCAGTAATGAGAATGTCTTAGTCTCAGGACGGGGTATAGCAAGATTCGCAAGGATAGCTCGTGGTTCAGGACAGGAAATATTCTGTCGGTATCTCGAGGAAGAGGCCGATCGCCAAGACACTTCATCGCGTTTGATAGCTGTGGGTGACCCGGCTTGGCATAGGATAGGCAGGACAGGGCAGTTGGACCCTTGAATGAACCTCTGCGTTAAGTTAGGTAGGGATCGGAATTGTCTGTGCCGAAAAAGGTGGCACCACTCGAGTAAAGCTAGAACTCAATTGCTGCTGGTCAGTTCGTTTACCAGGTATTGAAGGCGAATCATGCCTCACAAAAGATTAGCGGCAGTGGAAGAGAGGGAAAGCACAAGCAAAAAGTTGCGATTGATAAGATGAAGCTTAAGTGGGACTACTCTAGCAGGTAGACTAAGCTGGAAGAAGGAAAGCGCAGCCTGGATCCCTCCTCCCACTTACACGGCAACAACGACCCAGAATGCTCTATGGCTTCAAGCTGCTGCAAGCCACAATGGATCAACCTCGACTCATCTTATCCATCTACAGGCTAACACTCGCGCCCTTATTCCGCATCGTGCTGTTCAGCTTTTTCCCATGAGCTGATCAAAACGATCAACTCGTTTCGTTCTGCCTTTACACCTCGATTAGTGCCATTAATTCGGCTGCTGCATGGGTAGGCTCCTGTCGCTCCATGCAAATATCAACATGGATCTTGAAGCTAGCAGAAACTTAGCCCAGCAGCTGGATTCTTCTGCTTCGGCTCTCGGTAACTGTCTTTCGCTACTCTACTCGTGTTGATACCAGCGCAACACAAGGCCTGGCCACTCTAGGATACCACCAGTAGATACCTCTTCCCTCACCATGCCCGTCCATACCATGGCCTGGTCATCCCACCACGTTCCGGCTGGATGTGAATCCAACTCCGATTTCGTCCATCTAATCTGATCAAACTGATCTCTTCCCACATCCAACTCTTGCTTGTCGTGGCGCATCTTAATTCTTTTTCCGCAGGTGTCTAATAAGCTCTTATACCCTGACACTCGCGTGCGTGATCTTGTATCACTTCATTCTTCGCTTTTCTCTTTCTCTATAGCCATTCTACTCGGACTTGCTTTATTGGAGTCAACGAGTCCCTCGCAAGCAAGATGCGACCCAATCTCTTGTCGGTCGAGGCAGCGCTGCTTCTCGCCCTTCCTCGACTGGCTTGGGCAGCTACCAGAAAGTTTGATTTTGAGATTGGCTGGGTCAGAGCCAACCCCGACAATGCTTTTGAGCGCCCAGTCATTGGAATCAATGGGCAATGGCCGATTCCTACTATCGAGGTTGACATTGGTGACCGGGTTATCATCGATGTGCATAATAACCTAGGAAACCAATCTACTTCGCTGCACTTCCATGGTCTCTACATGAATGGAAGCACACATATGGATGGCCCTGCCGGTGTCAGCCAGTGTCCGATTGTTCCTGGGACAAGCTTCACATACAACTTCACCGTAAGCGCATAAAGTTGCTGTGGTACTCCATATACTAACATATTCTTTACAGGTCGATCAACCCGGAACATACTGGTATCATAGTCACACTGCAGCTCAATACCCAGATGGTCTACGTGGACCTTTTATCGTCCACGATAAAGACTTTCCGTACGAAGACAAATATGATGAAGAAGTCGTACTCACGCTTTCTGATTGGTATCATGATGAGATGCGAACCCTCATCCCAAAGTTCATGGCAAAGTCCAACCCTTCAGGCGCTGAACCTGTGCCTAACAATGCACTCATGAACGAAACCACAAACTTCACCATGCCTGTTCAGCCCGAAAAGACATACCTGTTCCGTGTGATAAATGTTGGCGCTTTTGCGGGCCAGTATCTCTGGTTCGAGGGACACAAGATGCGTATCGTCGAGGTTGACGGCGTTTATACTGAGGAAGCTGAGGCGGAGATGATCTATATCTCAGCTGCCCAACGTGTCGGTTTTCTGCTTACCACTAAGAAAGATACCTCCAAAAACTTCCCTATTGTTGCTAGCATGGATACTGTGAGTATAGAGACCCCTGATACATCCGTCTTGGAAGCACTGACACTGTCATAGACCCTCTTTGATGTCTTGCCTCCAGACCTGAACTACAACTCTACTGGTTGGTTGGTCTACGACAAGAAGGGTGAGAAACCAGATGCAGCTACTGTCGAATCACTGGACCCCTTCGACGATATGACACTTGTCCCTTATGACAAGATGGAAATACTCGGAAAGCCCGACAAGGAGTATGTCCTCGACGTTAAGATGGACAACCTGAAGGATGGCAAGAACTACGCCTTCTTTAACGATATCACTTATACTGAGGCTAAAGTTCCCACACTCTACACAGCACTCAGCGCAGGAAAAGATGCCGAAGATTCTACCGTCTATGGCACTTACACGCATTCTATGGTTCTCAAGAAGAATGAGATTGTCCAGCTTGTTGTCAACAACCTTGACTCGGGCCGTCATCCTTTCCATCTTCATGGACATGCGTTTCAATCAGTTTACCGCTCCGCGGAGGAGGGTGGTATTTGGGCGGATGCCAATGTTACAGACAAAGATCTACCCAAAACCCCTATGCGCCGTGATACTCTTGTCATCTACCCTAACGGTAACATTGTCATGCGTTTCAAGGCTGATAACCCAGGTATGTTTCAACCTTCTTTCAAGCAAGTAGGACGGGGTGCTAACACTTGTATTAGGCGTCTGGCTATTTCATTGTCACATTGAGTGGCATGTTATCTCTGGTCTCATCGCTACTTTCATAGAGGACCCTCTTGCCCTCCAAGACACAATCGAGATCCCAAAGAACCACCTCGATGCTTGCGCTGCTGCCGACATGCCCACCAAGGGCAACGCTGCTGCAAATACAGAAGATTTTCTCGATCTTAGTGGCGAGAACAAGCCTGCTAAGACCTTGCCCGCTGGGTAAGTTGTTGTCCTATGAAACCGACACCTTGTTCACTGACCTTTCGTTATAGCTTCACACCTCGCGGTATTGTCGCTCTTGTTTTCAGTTGCATTTGCGGAATTCTCGGTGTCGTGGTCGTTGCGTGGTATGGCTTCTCAGCTCCGGTTGACTCTACCAGTGCTGGTGCTCTCAGCGCCGGCCTTGTCGAGAACGATTCTAGAGATATCCAGTCCGCGCAAAAAGGCCCTCAAGAGACAGTCATCTCGCCTTCGGGTGACTCAAGAAGCCACTAACCTAAGATGTCGTGCCTTGGGATTTGGTGAGCGCCCGGCTCTCCTTTTGGGATGGTCAAAGATATGATGTTATCTCCCTACCTGTATATATTGGTTCACTTCGCATCTAAGTTCAGCATACCCTTGTGTCCTTTATCGATAGACTGTCTTCTTTCCGTATGTTTGGTAGTCGAAAGTATTAGAGACGAAACAACCTGTCACTTTATGCTGGGCCACCACTTATGCTACTTTGATTCTGTAGCCTAAGCCTTCGAGAACATTTAAGAAGAAATTTAGCAATTTATCGTGTTTGGTCCACTATTCATTTCGAAGACAGATAGTCCCATAGCTCTGTTTCCTCTAACTCCGATCCTTGGTCCTTCCTGTATAATAATATTACAAGTTAATCGGAAATCCCTGATGATTAGCTCTATCAATTAACATCGATATTTTTGTTGATAAACTTTGTGTTTGGTGGATGCAATTCCCTTGAGAATCTGCAGTACTGTCGTGTGCATGCTCCATTGACGACGTTGGGGCACTTCGACGGTCAGTAACGTAAAATAGGTAGGGACGGTTTGGTGAGGGACTTACATTGTGACCATAGATGCAATCGTCCACATCGCATGCCTGGCCGTTGGTGCAGGGGTTCTGCCGCGACAGCATAGCAAGAGCGGCCAAGTCCTCCTGTGTAGCCTTGTAGTTATGAACAAAGGGACAGATGTCGATTCTACCGCAAGGTCCTCGCAGATAATGGTTGTTGCAAAGCTTCTCGTTGCCAGCCCGTCGCTTGATATTTTCCATTGCCGCGAGACTAACAGTGACAGTAGGGTCAAGGCCACGAGGGCCAGGGCTCCAAGTTGGCTGCGCTGCTGAGATTGGAGTTTTGCTGACAGGCTTTGGCTTATTCTGCTTGGGAGGTAAGGGCATAGTAAGTTGAGGAGGTGGGGTAGCGCTCTTCGTGACCTTGGCCCAAGAATTATTTGGTGACAATGATGCAGTACTGGTTGCTGGTGTCAAAACAGCTGCCTGTGTCGAAGGCCCATTGGTATTAGATGACGTCTGGGTTCTTATAGGCAGTGTGCGCTGCGCGCTCTGCGCCGAAGTCTTGTCGGATACCAGTTTGGTTGCACGGAAAATCTCATTGAATTCGATCACGTTCATCTGAAGGTTTTCCAGTTCGCGCGCAAGGGGTGGGCCTTTGATTAAGGACACACAGCGGCGAGACTCTTCATCGTGAACGATCTCTTCGAGAAAAGGGGCGTATCCCGAATCATGACCAATGCCTAAGAGAATATGTTTGCAGTTCTGATTGCCCAGATGCCAGCGTGCGGTTTCTAACAGCGTTAGTGAGGTTCATACTATGGCTGGCTGTCAAGGTCGTAGGTAATTTCGTACCTCGAATTTTAGCGTCAGCCCTCTCCTTTCCAAAGCCCACGTCAATAAAGTCGAACGATGCCTTGGCCTGTGTAAAGCCAAGAGTGAAATCCCTGAACTGATTTAGCTGCTCAATGCAGCCTTCGTTGTACAACGCTTTGCCGAGTCCTCCCACATTAGCCACAACGCGGCAAACAATCTCTAATGAACCAGTACGCTCATGGCTGCAAAGCTGCGCTACTGCAGTCCGGAGTGCGCGGGCTGCGCTTTTTCCGCCTTCAAGGCCATCCTTGGTAAAGCTTTCGTTGAACTATTCGTGGTCAGACTCAAGGACAAGCCTGGATTATGCCCGGCCATGTATATGTCAGGACTGGGATGGACATACTAAGAGACCGTCGCCATCGATCAATAACAAAACGTAAGAATTGGTATTCTGATCCTTTTAGCTCTTGCGCTGACGCAGCGGCATATCATGAATATACCTTGATCTCATCATTTTCTTTTAAAACCCATTTCATCTGAGATTCAGCTTCCCCTAGGCTTGTCTGTAATTCTCTTCGGGTTTGGGTCGCAGCCTTGAGGTCGAGCTCGAGTTCGTGCAACCGAGCTTTAAGCTTGTGTGTCTCTTTATCTGAGTTGTCCTCTATGGCCTTACAATAAAGTAGAACATCCTTTTGAGGTGGTCAGCAGTGGTTCACGATTCGTGTGTGCCCGTCAGGGTGTCAGGAGAATTGGTCGCCGAGAGCATAAGGGACGAAATAATTTGGTCACCTTATGGTAGCTTAGGATAGCATTTCGGCTACTTTGTTTCTGTAGCCTAAGCCTTGTAGAACAATTCTTCTGACACCCACCTGATTCCCCATGGTAGCAGACTTTGACAGCACGGGAAGCCGGCCGCCGGCCTCTCAAACCGCCGGCCGTTTGGTTTTTTTCTTTCTCTTATATCGTCGGCAGTCAAGTGTTCTGCTACCCCGGAGCGGGCGAAAGGAATCATGATATCGGCCGTGCGCGCGCATGCATACCTGTAGCAGTTTGTCCTTTGAAGACTCGTATGCTTGAAGCTGAGTATAGCGTTGGATAAAGTCGTCAAAAGAAGTTGTCGACATATTGAATGATTTGTGCTTCTATGAAGCTAATCGCGATCAGGTAGGTGGGTTGTGTTGCGTGGTGGTGGATTTTGCGATGCGATGCGATCGTTGGAAGGTTGAAAGGTCGATGCAGGCGCGCAGTGTGGATATTATACCGAGTAAGGTATTCGTGGTAGGCCTGCAAATTGTGTGCACAAAGCAAAGGTTAGTTCTTTGCTAGAATCTCAAGGCCAGCAGGTGGTCTTTGTTCCTTCCAATTGTAGCCAACAGAACACTGCTTGCTTTCGCTTTGGTGGGTGAAAGTGCACGTTTGGGGGAAGATGTGCCTGTGCCTGTGCCTGTGCCTGTGCCCTGGGCGCGTCGCGTTTGCAGGGTACTGAAAGATACCTTCTTCCGTGCAGGTGAGAATTTGGTGAACAAAAAAAAAGGAAAGAGCAAAAGAGATGACGTTGTGCTCTTTTATGCTGAGTATGATATGAGAGGGTTTAATTTAATGGGCTACCAGTATAGGTAGAGATAGAATTTGGTGGGCGGCGGCTCTTTGTAAAAAACTTTTTTTTTTTTCCTTCCGGGAAGGTAAGTTTAGTACGGTAGTAGGTTGTGCTGCGCTGCGCTGCCTTGTCTCGCCTTGTCTCTTAACTCTGATAAAAGCCGAAGCTGGCTCCTCCTTCCCGTCAGTGATGAAAGGTGCTAGCAGCCCCGGTTAGATGGGTGACAGAAATGTTTACTTTAGGCCTGAGGTGTAGGGAATTACTGGTTCAACTGTTATTGGATGAGCAGTAACTGAACAGCACTGTTTGATTCATCCAGACTTGATCAATGTGGCTTGATAATTTTGTCTTCTCTTGGTCTCTTGTTGCCTTTTTTTGTTCCCCTCGACCTGGGGACAGGGATTTCGAGCATCAGCCCATGCACAGCTGCAGATCCACAAGTGGAGACGCGCGCCAAAATGTGAAAGACATATCGAAGCGACAGGGAATCAATCTTAAAATAAAGATGCTAAAATTAAGAATAGCTGATGTTTTGATACGAAGATACAGTGCAAGTAACACGTATTAAAAACTAAATGTAGTATTTAGTAATCTTTAAACCTAAGTCCTTATACGATGCTTGTCTGGCAGTCGCAAGCCTCATCCTGATCAAATTACAGTACTGTCAGATCTTCCAGATCTTCTATTCCTTAGTGGAGGATTCATCACCAACCCACATGACCCCCCATGCCAATTCAGGCACGATCCACCCCACTCTTTTCTCTGGCCGTTTGGAACTGGAAAACGCCTTGTCATGGAGTTGGATGACGGGACATTCATTGAGTGGATGATTCGAAAAAAATGGCTGAGACAAAGCAAAATAAAACGCGGCATTTGGTCAAAGGGTTCTTAAATGCATGATCTCTTCCAAAACATTCTATAGGCTATTCAAGTCTCCCCTCCAAGCCCTGTCAGCAAAAACAACATACATTAATTTAATTAAAACAGATTGGATGTTACCGCATATGACAGAAGTATTTGACGCCTCTAATCAAACTCAGCTGTCCCGTCACATACACTCATCACATCCATACATTGCATACATATACCGAGTAAGATGCACAGTATTCGATCTGAGGACATTTGTCCATCTAATCTCAAATCAATTTGCCACTACAGACCCAAACCTTTCGAGTCAGTCCTGAAGTACAGGCTGGTAGTACAGGAGCCCAACGTTGCGCTCTTGAGGCCACCTCAGCCTGATCAGTCGTGAGATGCATGTCCTGCGTGTCAAAGATAGTGCTCGAGGCAAGCATCGTCCAATCATTTCACCTTTATATCGCCGTACGCGTGCGGATGCAGCACCTAAAACGCCTTGCCAATATGCCGTGTCCAGATCAGCGCCTGATGTCGAGTTACTGTAGCACAAAGGCTGGTGTTCTAGCCCAACAACGATTGTTGAGATGTACGAGTGAGTCGTGGACTGATTACCTGGGCTGCCGGAAGGCTGAATGCTGCTGCATGAGAGACGAGATCGACAACTCAGCTTATCAGCTCAGTCAGTCGTCGGGCCGTGTATTACTATATCCCAAGATTTCGATATGAAGGTGTCTACCATAAACACCTACAGTCAGTCATACACTTAGACAGCATATCTATCTCTGCGACCATCATTTAACTTTGAGGAAACCCCAGTTGCGACCAGGTTCATACCCACCCCGTAACTCTACCCAGGATTCTTAAGTTAATTTGTTGACAAGTAGGTACATAAAATAGCAAGCTGTGGCTCTCTGACACTCCCCGAATCACATGTTATAGTTACTTAAAAGTATAGTGTTCGGGGAATATCTTGAAGTTCCGAACGTGTGCGAATCTGGGTTTAGATTTCTCTGTTTGCCCTAGAAACATGCCCAATGAAACAACCAAAGTTGAGCCTCTTCTCGCAATCACCCGGACAACATTCTAAATTGATCTCTTTGTCGTTCTCAGACTAAGTTGGGACCAGAATCTTCCATTGCAGCCGGAAACTGGTTCAGCATCTGCCAAACAGTATCATCCCCCCATCCTCCTCCAAACTGCCACATCTCTCTAACCCCCTGGTCATCCGCCGAAGGCAAAGGGAGAGCCGCCATATCTGGTCCGGCCGTAAGGTCGTTGTAAACCAAATCGCCAGTAGGAAAGAAAGGCGCCATCATGTTCAGCTCGTCTATCGATGGGATCATCCACGTCGGGTCGGTAGTCGCTAACCCTGAGAAATCACTGCTCTCTAGAGTCGAACTATTTGGTGTAGAATTCGTAACTGTTCTGCTCGATCCTGCTGTAGAACCTTCAGTCAAAGATGGCAGTGAACCGTTCCTCGCCTTCGCCATAGCTCTCTTGAACCTCGCGACAATAGCTTTTAGCACACCCTGAGCAGATTTAGCCAACGGGTTGCGATCCTGAATGGCAGAGAAGCGCTCAATAGTCCACTGAAAGTGCTCAATCGTCCGATCCGTATACTCCGCATGCTCTCGTGGAAATAGTATATACACAGACGCAAGCAGCACAATGGCATCGAAACTTGCAAAGAAGAGCATAAAGTTTCTCCACGAGTCTGGAGGTAGTCCTTCAAACGTCAACTTCTGTATCTCGAGTGTTTTGAGACTGGCATGTATAGCTTCCACTCTGCTCTCGGCACGGTTGAAGATGAACGGACGATGTAGAGCCATTTTGCTGAATTCGTGTAGACTTGCAAAGTAGTAGCGGTTTGCTGTGTACCAATGCGTCTCAGGGAGGTTATCCCATCGCGTGTCAGGGTTATCCATGCGGAAGGATGGCGGTATTGTCTTGTCCAGATCCTGTATACTCTTGTGGATTTTCTCAATCTTCTCAGGATCCAAGGGATATGAACCCTTGACTTCGAGGTTCTGAATAGCTAGCAGTGGCCTGCAGAGTTCATAATTCCATAGAAGTCGAGTTATAGGTGTAGGATGATCATCCTCTCCTCGAGGAACAACCGGCGTTTTGTCGCGGTTCTTAGGTATAGGTGCATCGACGGGAGGTGCGGGAAGAGTTTGATTCCAATCAATTGTGCCAGGGCGTCCAAGAATCATGGCACAATTCAAGTCCCAGATAGCAAGTAGTATGTAGATCCTTCGTCTCCTCTGTATCAGCCATTGATGTTCCAAAATGCTTTCCAAGCTTGACCCAGCGTTTTTGGGATCAAGGCTATCGCGATGCATCCCTAGATCTTGTGCATCGCGAATCGCTACTGATATCGTATGCCACTGCTCATAGGATTAGTTACTGCTTTTCGTGCTCGCGGGCGTTACCTACTGCATCAGTGACTTTGGCTGTAAACTTATGAAAGGATGCCCGCAGAAACTGTGCCTGAACCGTTGACAACGAAAGGTGCTTCTTCCCTAGCAGATCAACAATCGCTTGTCCTGACTCACTGTACTCCATAGCCAGATCCTCAAAGCTCATACCACCAGCAAACTTGAGCGAGTCAAATCTTCGATCCGGTTTCTCTGGTAGAAGAAGTAGCGCTGTTGCAATGATTTGGAAGATAACAGCTGGAAATGCTCGGAGTTCAGAATGCAACCCACGAGGGCCTATGTCCGAGAGTACTGAGAATGGTAATGAATTCCAAGCCTCCAGCTGACGGTAGAATATGTCTGGGTCGATAGCATAGTACTGCCAATTGAAACTATGCAGATACATTTCCACAAGTCTATCGATGTAGTCCCTGGCAGGCAATTGACGAATGATGGCCTTATACTTCTCTTTCAAGGCGAATTCTTTACCGCCATCTGTCGGACCTCGAGACCCGGCATATAAATCGGGCGAGCTTTCTTCCCCATCGCTTAGAGTTTCGATGCGTTTAAGAATGCCCATCGTAGATGCACCATTGTGAGCATATCCCCAATCAGCAGCCTTAGACGACAGAGGGTCATTAGACCCATGGTCAAGCGAGTCGCTAGATCCAGATGGCGAAGGATCAATCTTCCTCACTGGGTCTCCCGAGAGAGCTTGTGAAGTTTCCGTGTTGGGATACTCATGTGAGCGAGTGGCTGGGCGGGCGCCTGTCTCATAAGAGCAAGCCGACTCTTTATTTCGAGACTTGCAATTTCCACATGGTAACAAGCGATCGCACTTTTAATCCGTTAATTATGAGACCATGTATTTCGATTTGAATGAGTTGGCTCGGGAGAATGGTAAAAGCTACAAACCCGTTGCTTTCTGCGATGACATTCACCGCAGGATATGACAATTCGTCTTCTCTTCCGGGGACCCTCAGCAGTCTCGGGTGCTGTCATGATAGCTGCCGAAATATCCGTAACTTGGCGGTAATTAAGCGCTCACAAGAGACATTAGTAGCATATATAATATGTAAAAGATTGTTAAAACCGCAAAGATTCCAGGCTGCGTAAGAGAGCGCATGTGTTATTGATCAATGTCTCAGAATGAAAGTCAGCTACTAACAGCGTCCTTAAGTCCGGGGTTCCAAGGAACTGGCAATGGATCAATCCCTCCATTGTGGGGTTCCATCACATCCTTTACCACCAACATACCTACCTAATTTGGCATTCAGCCCTGCCACGCCTTCATTGCATGTGCCTCTTGGAGAGACCCACGCTATTGGAGCAGGAAACGATGCATGTAAGATGGACTGGACAAGCATACGAGAGCGCCGGTGGGACAAATGTTGGCATTGAATGAATACCTACTCCAGAGCTATAATGCTGTATCTTGAATCTCCTTCTAAAGCTGAATCTCATAAGCTCATACCGTTCGTGTGTCGTTGCTGTGAGCGAAGACGAAAACCATGCTTTTGTGGTTAGACGAAAGCCTAGTGCTTATAATGTCCCCAAACGAGGGATCAGTTCTCATTGTTCTTGCAGCTGAGTTATGCATGGCTGCTACCATGCAGTCATGATAAAGGTACTGTATTCATGTCAGACCCTGCTAGATGATGTCTCGATAACTCCAGTCCAGCCCGTCTACCGCGCCAAAAATAAAAAGACTCTCATGCAGAATCGCATCTTAACGGACACGTTCTGTGTAAGCCTTCCATGCGGCAGATCGGTATCGCTCAGCCTCCTCCTCAGGGTCGCTAGCCTTGATAATTCCACGTCCAACGATAGCGATATCAGCACCAGCAATGCCAATGATCTTTTGTGGTGTGTTGTATTGCTGGCCCTTGCCATCTCCCTTGATAGCCTCGTTCTCATCAGCGCCCTCAGGGGGCAATTGGCAGCCGGGAGTCATGTGGATGAAATCGTCGTCAGGTTGTGTGTTGAGACATTCCTGTGAGACAAAACCCATAACAAAGCTCTTGTGTTCCCGTGCGGCCTCTACACATGCTTGTGTGTATTCCTTGTTCATGAAGTTGCCCTGGCTTGACATTTGTGCTAAGATGAGAAGGCCCCTCTCGATGGGCGCCTCATCGATACCAGCGAATACTGTCTCATCACCCTCGGGGATCGTCTTGACGAGGCGTGGTGAATCAGCCGACTCATACTGTTGAGTGACGGTGGTGGTCGAGACGATACTACCTTTACGTCCGTTATCGCGACCAGTCTCCGGTGCACTCTTCTGGTTCTCGCTATCTGAGCGTTCACTGTCCTCATCCAGCTGGCTGGCCGTAGGGGTTCCAATGCTGATAGATGTTTTGACCTCATAGTGGTATCGCTCGAGCCATCGGTTGGCAGCATTGGCCAGAGATGTAACAGAAGCCTTTCCGGGAACCATGTTCACATTGACAATGTGTGCCCACTCGATGATACGCGCAGCACCGCTAGTATACTGCAGCTCGACCGTGTTGCCAATGTCACCGAACTTGCGATCCTCAAAGATGAGGAAACCGTGCTTGCGGGCTAGTGAGGCGAGCTTGGCACCTGTTCCTGTTCGGGGGTCGAAGTCCCAGCCAGACACCATATCGTAATGAGTCTTGAGGACAACGATAGAGGGACCGATCTTGTCGGCGAAGTAGAGAAGTTCACGAGCGGTTGCGACGTCGGCGCTAAGGCAAAGGTTGGAGGCCTTGAGGTCCATAAGCTTGTAGAGATGTCGGCTTAGAGGATGAGAGACTGTCTCAGCTCGGCTGGCGAAGGTCGCCTTCAGAGACGGATGCGACGACATGATGAAGCTGAAATTTGAGGATCAGATAGATATGACCAAAACCAAAGGTGGGCGAGATGTGGGTGGTGGATGGTTCACCAAATAGTATCTAGACCTCGGAATCGCAAGCAATTCACTATCTCGATACTCAGTCTCGATCAATTCGCACGAAGGCTCTCAATAGATGAGTTGGCGCAAGTGGCGGTTTGATGGAGGGGAAGCTGGGGAAAATTGAAAAAACGGAGCCAAGAGCCTCGAGTAGGAACGAGGGGTGAAGATCCTATTAGCTCAGCCCAAATGGGTCGTGACGGGTATTTTCTTCCGATATAAGAAGATGGTGAATGGGATGAGTTGTTGATGGAACAGAGAGAGAGGGAGAGGGGGGAGGGAGAAGGTAAATAAGAAGAAGTAGATATGAAAAGAGGGAAAGAGCAGGAGGAAGGTAGTAGGTATGTAAATAAAAGAAAGAGCGGAGGAGGAGGTGAGGAAGGTGAAGTACCGGTAAGTCTTTTGGCGAGGCGGGACGGGATACTTGGGCCTAACAAAGCGGAAGGTAGAGGTAGCCCAAGGTAAAAAGTGAAAAGTGACGATCCACAGCTAGAATGGACCGACCCGACCGACTGTCCCTGCCTCTGTAAGAGCGATTGTGAGGCGGCAGGCGACAAGGCTAAGGTACTGCAAGTAGGGGCCTGGACAGGGACTTGGTAGTAGTATTACTAGTCGTTAGTCGCTATCAAATTGTAGGCTCTTCTGCAAGCGAAAAAGGCTACTGCCGTACTAGGTAGGAAGAAGCTAAGGTATTTAAAGCCCGAGGCTCAAATGCAGGACAAAACAGCAAGGATTCAAGAGAAGACACGACAGGTGTTTCTTATTTTACAGTGCCGTGCTGATGTTTACTGAACTGGGACACACATACTGCACATACCAGGAATCGACAAGGGTAACAATAATGACAGAAAATTGAGGGGGAAAGAGATGATCCTAAAGCTTGATAGACTGACTGTTTTTGCCCTAGCTGGTAACCGGAGGGTGGAATAGAGACGACGATCTTAGAGCATTGAACCAGCCCTGGAGAAGATTGTAGCGCAGATAGCAGGTATGTACATAATGTAATTAGGTGCAGTACGATACATTGAAGATATGGCCCAGCCAATCGATTTGACAGGCATGAACAGGCACTGCTCAAGTAACTCATCGGAATTGATCCGATATGTACACCTTAACAGCACTACCTTGTGTATCGATCCACACAAGCGTAGACTATTCACTCTTTCAACGACTCCTTCAGCCAAGCCAGCATTGAATACAATACGAACAGCACAGACTGTCTCTCTCTTCAGAATATTGGTTGGTCCAAGGTCAGCCGGGGGACTCAAGTTCTTTCTCCTAGCCCTAGGACCCGTCTGTTTTCACAATGTCTAAGCCCCCCGTGCCCCAATATAGGTCCATTTTACCACCAGTGACAGTGACGTGCGTGTCGTGGAGGGCACTAAAAGTAAAGGTGGGAGCTGAGAAGCCAAGTCGAGACAAGGTAAGCTTTGATCAACAAAATCGAATGATTCTGTTATTTATCCATATTTCTATCAACTGCTATCGACTTGGAGTCTTCGATGGGACATGGACAGGGCCGAGGTCTTGGCTGCACCCGACCCGACGATCAGGGATCAAATATCTATGTAAACGGACTAAGCTAAAAAGTCGAGATGATCATTGCTAGCAAGGGCTTAAATGATATTCAACTATAGCCCCGAGACAGGTGGCTTCTAAATGCCAAAACGGATATGGCACGGTTTTGTAAACTGCTAGACTATCTCTAACCATCGATACGGATCGGATGTTAGTGGAGGCCATAGCTCTATCTTCTCGTCTCTTCTCTTCTGCTTACAATGGAGGCCCATACCAATACCCATATCCATATCCACAAAGGCGGGCTCAACCAGCTGCCGGGCTCTACAGGTTCGGGCCTGCTACAATGCTACGTTGGTAACGATTCCATGTAATCATCTAGCCAGGTTACACGGCATTGAAACTATTGCCGCAAACAACCGTCCCCTGGCTCAGTGACAGCGACAGCTCGGAGGAAAGGCAAGCTGAGCCAACGGCACAAGCAAGCCAGGGTGATAACTGACAATTGTAACGTCGAGATCCACCGCGGCTACATGACTTTGCAGCAACCTGACCGTTGCAAGATGCGTGTTGCCTGCTTGCTTGTATCGGCCCCATGACTAAGGTGTGCGTTCTAACGATGGAATATGGCGTACTGTTAGATAGACGGGATAACGGGACGATGCCGAATCCATATTCTTGAGTTTAGTACCTGTCGCGTGCATGTATCTCAATGACTAACTTGACTGTTTGTAGACATCCGACTGGTACGATACAGCAGTAATACATCCACTAATCCGTGACCACAGCTTACGTGCGTACCGTACCTTACGGGCCAGTGGATATGATCTTCAGAGAACTGTCCTGTAGCGTAGTGTAGCATGTATCATTTCATGTCGGACACTTTTGGACTCCAACGGAGGAACCGGCAGTGGGTTGAACTAGCGCCGACTTCACTGCTGCAAGGTACCGCCGTTTTCGCAACCATCACCATTGGTGGATGAACAATTGGGTGTGGTAGAAAACTCAGACGCCGTTGTTTTAACTCTTCTGTAGCCAAGAGCTCTCAGCTGTACCAGTTCTAGGTACCAAGGTATTCTGTAGCTGCAGTTTTGCCTCCCCCAGATTCACTAACAACTGCATCAGACTCAAGATCAAGCTCGGGCTCTTACATTCGACCGTCCCGCGATCGTCGCCAGGGTTTTGGGATCCATCATCGTGGTATCTCTATGTACTCTGGTACTGTCCAATACCCCAGAATAAAGTTACTGACCTGCCATTCCTAGTCACCCTCCCCCTGCCTGAGACAACCGCAAACCAAAACCCTTGCAGTAGCAGCGCAGTAGCAGCAGCACACTTGAACGCAAGCACTCAAAGTCCTTTGACCAAAAGCAGAAAGTGAAAAAAGTAAAAAGTAAAAGAGCAAGGGTCTCATCTGCCTGCTACGCTACTAATTCCTCTGGCGTCTCGGCTATGCCGCGGGACTCTCCACTCTCCGGCAGTCCCGATTCTTCAACGTTGAATTCATTATTATCGTCGGGCAACTTTACGCGGTCTAAGATAGTGAATAAAGGAATGACAAAGAACTATTTTCTATTTTTGAGTTGTATGCTAGGGAGCTACTTCTTTCTGTCAAGGGCATCATATGTCATCGCAGGTTTCAATTGAGGCTATTCAGACTCCGGCACCTATCACAAGTTACATTCTCGCAAAATGGTCATATCGCCTTGCCAAGAACTATGCTTGTGATATCGGTGACATGTTGGACTGCCTCAATTGCTTGTTCACGGTTACTACTTTCAAGCTTAATACAATGCTGCACGTTAAATACTAGCCCGCCGCCACAATCAGGCAACATGAAGACATTGAGTTTCCCTAGCTTACCAGACAGATTGGCGGCTGGCGGCAAGCAGCTGAGGCAATACCCTGGGTAATGGGTAATGATACCCTCATTGAGCCGCAAAGCTATGGCTGTGGCCTATAACAGGGTTCGCCCGCAGAAGCGCTCCAAGGCAAGCCATGACGTGTTATCGTGAGGTTTAGCAGATACGATTTGCCCAGATCAGATGCCAAGATAAAATGGCTACCTGTATTAAGGCGCCATTCCTCGCTGAGACTCGGTTCAATCTGGGCGACGTTAGAGCTTGGGACTGCCTCAACTATCCAGTATCTGTGGTGTTTGAAGTTAGCTGTTGTTTCATGGAAGACCGGATTCCGATTAGTCATGTCAGAGAATCAAGAAACAGAGCTGCGTATTGGGAGTTTGGATCATGATGGTTTTGAAAATTGCGGTTATGCCTGTGAATAAGCCAGCTTGCCTCTGAACAAAACACTTGATTGAACTCGCCTATTAGAATCCCCGGTCGCTCTGTAATGACATGTGAAGATCTGTATATGTAGTTTTATGCAGCTCTTCTGCAAGCCTGACTCGCTCTCAAACTGTTCGCATGCGATAATGTGTAACTGAATCATGGTCTATTATTGTTCCTTGTCGTTGTCTGCATATTCTCTTCTCTTCTGTAACGTCCATAGCAAGAGCAAGGATGGCTTCCGAGATGTCATGATAGCCCTTCACTTTCTCTACCGATCATGGCTACATACTTAGCCGCTAACGCGCCTCGTACTGGAAGATCTGCCTGTTTATTGTTTGTTCTGGGTCACTGTCCTCTTCAAAAGTTAAGGTTATTTCCGCAATACACAGCACACGGCAATCGAAGTCATGATACCAAGACAAGAACATGGGCTGCATCTAATCACGCCGAGGCAAACAGCAACTTCCTTCTTTGGCATATGAGATAGTGCAATAATCTTGATTCTTGGTGATCCACATGCAAATCATACGTCTTGGGAGTAACATAGTGAGATGGTGAGTTGTTCTCTGGCGGCTTTTGCAAGGAAACCGGTCTTGTTCTTGAAAGTGGGTGGATCCCCTCCCTCTTTCCATTTCCCAGGATATGGATGCTGACAATTTCCATGAGCGGATATCATTTAAGGAGATCCAAGTGCGAGTGGTGTAAATTTGGACAGCTCTTAGCTAAGTGTAGGCGGATAAATAACACCCACTCCTCCGCCAATTGGCACGTAGCCAAGCTCTTAACGGGCCGTGTAGCGTGTCCGAACCTACCGAGAACTGCCCCTGTAATTCGCTTGGCGGGAGCATCTCATCCAAAGAAAAGGGAAAGAGAAAGGGAGCCTCCAGACCTACCTGGCCTGCGCCTACCTAAGCTTACCTTACCTTACCTTTTACCTTACTGAGTGCCTGCTTTCTGCCGTCATCACTAATTAACTTAACACTTTGCGTTATCCACTCCAAGAGACGTGAAGCTCCCTGTTTTACAGGTTTCTCTTTTTTCCTTCTCCTCCTCCTTAGTTTACATCCACTCCTTTTTTTAACATCTTCAACGGTTCTCTAGTCGAGAATCTCTTCTTCTTTGTCATCCTCCTTCAAACTCGACGACCTCGACTCGACAAGCAGCTTCAACAGCGCCAGACTGATCCCTGCCCCTTTCGCAGAATCTGCCGTTATCTCGATCCAGATCCAGACGCTACATGATAAGCCACGCCACTTTGGCATTGCGACAACTTCAAGAATCTTAATTAATACAAATAACCCTCTCCTACAATGGGCGCACGAACTCGACGACAGGCCGCAAAGGCCCAAGGCTCTTCTTCTTCTGATTCCGAGCCTGAAGTTAAATCCAACGGCAATGGTGTTGCCCGCGGCACTGCGGATGCTTCGGACGCTGCCCCTCGCGAGAACATCTTCCTGTTCTACCCCAACATAATCGGTACGATAAGCTGAATAACTTGAGGAAATAGTGTCAAATTTGCTAACAAGCAATGTCTAGGATATGCGCGCATTGTCCTTGCTATCGCGTCTCTATACTATATGCCCCTCCATCCTCGCACTTGCTCGTTCCTCTACAGTGTCTCATGCCTTCTCGATGCCCTTGATGGCTACGCCGCGCGTATTTACGAGCAGTCAACTCGCTTTGGTGCTGTTCTCGACATGGTTACCGATCGCTGCACTACAGCGTGTCTCATCGTCTTCCTCTCTTCCGCTTTCCCTCGATGGGCTATCGTCTTCCAGGGCTTGATTGCTCTCGACCTTGCTAGCCACTACATGCACATGTACGCTACTCTTGTGGTTTCAGGCAGCAATGCCAGTCACAAGAGCATCGACGAGAGCAAGAATTGGCTGCTCCGCCTCTACTACACCAACAAGGTATGACCACTAATACCGTGATACCTAATTGTCATTTGCTAATTACCACTAGGGTGTTCTTTTCACTCTTTGCGCCCTTAACGAGCTCTTCTTCATTGCGCTCTACCTCCTCTGCTTCTCGTCTCCTCTTGTCTCGCCATACCTCATCAAGCCTATCGAGACTGTCGGTGCCGAACTCCAGGCTGGTGCTCAAGTCAACACCTCGATTCTTGCCCAGATCTTCCCCGATCCCTTCAGCCCCGCTGCTCTTGAGCTTGCTCGTGCCAACAAGATGGACTCCACAGTGCCCTGGGCCATTGCTGGTATCAGCTTCCCTTTTATGTTCATGAAGCAGTTCATCAACTGCGTTCAGCTTTACAACGCTAGCCAGGCTCTTGCCGAGATTGATCTCAAGACTCGTCGGGAACAAGGTCTTCCTCGACCCAAGCCTAAGAAGGCTTAAGTTGGAGGAACTCGGGCTTCTGTTTGATCGTATCCGTAAGACGTTAACAGTTCGAGTGGCAGCAAATCCTTGAGCTTTTATGGGATATTCCCCAGGCTTGCCAGCTACCAATATGTTTGACTAGGGGACAGCAGGTTTATAGCTGTGTACGGTCTTTTTCAACTTGCTCCTTGACAAGGGGTGTTTACTAGGGTATACTTTGGGTGGGCATTATATGGATTCCTCCTATACTGCATGAGTCGGCGTAAGGGGTGTGGTTTTCAAAGACTCTGACTCCGGAGGGAAGGAGACTTACTGGGTAAAAGCATTGAGAGAAGCAGCATCCACACGATGATGTGGAGGAGCTTTATTAGCTGCTAGAGGTGATAATTGTGGGAATCTTGTTTCGCTGAGATTTAGCGGGTGGGAGGTATAGACTTCGTTGTAAACTTTTCTCCTTTTTGTTCTTTGGCCGTCCATTTGTTTTTCTTCTTTGGCCTATATCTTGTTAATAGTAGACGAATGTCCAATCCACTCGCTGGGAACGAATAAGATTCGCCATAATACTTCTGTACCTCTTATAAATACTAATTTCTGTTTGTTGATTACGAGTTCGACTAGCAATTGATATATATGAGATAGTGATAAGCCTTTCTTTTAGCTGTCAGCTGGTGGTTATGGCACTTGACGGGTGATGTTAACCTCCAAGTCTGATAGTTTACATCATTTGAGTGTACTGGAAAGTTTTGAACATATTAGAGCCATAGAAGTAAGCAAATGGCATTAGATTGCTATCTCTAAATATAATACCTTTAAACAAAACAGTGGTGGTAGTAATGATTTAATATGTACCTATGACTTTACCTGTCTGCAAATTACCCCACATCCATTTGAGGCTCATCCCACATCTCAACCTCACCAAAGTGCCACCTTCCATTACCCACTTGTACCCCATATCTCTCTACCTCACCTAACCTCACCTCGACCATCACCACCTCGAGTCCTTCGTCTTCAATTCAAGCTCATAGGGACGTGAGCTTCATCGCATAGGAATCCACCACCTCGCAAATCGCAGAGGATTCGTCAGACCTTTCTTCATTCTCTTACCCCTCCTCAAACAACCCACCAAAACCGCAAAAATGTCCCACCCAAGAATAGAAGAGGTCTCGGACAGCGACTTCGACTCTGACCCAGCCGAGGGCGACATCGATGACTTTGCCGACTCCGATATCATGCGCCGTGTCGAACCCACCGTCCCCAGAACAGCTCCCGCCGCTGCTGCTCCTCCCCGTCAGGAACCAGCCATCGTCCCCGCCGATGCTCCTGTAGGAGGCACAATGCCTGCCTCAGCCGATCGCTCTGCCTATGCCGACTTCCAGTGTCTTTACCCTGTCTACTTCGACGCCTCGCGGTCTCGCGCTGAGGGTCGTCGTGTGGGCGCTGAGCTGGCTGTCAAGGATCCTCTTGCGCGAGAGATCGCGAATGCCTGCTCACGACTACGACTCCCAACACTTTTTGAGCCTGAAAAGGTGCATCCTAAGGATTGGGCCAACCCTGGCCGTGTCAAGGTCGGTCTGAAGAAGACAGACGGCCACCCCGTCAAGAACAAGCACCACCTGTACCGCCTTGTCGCCGAGCATCTGCGCGAAAACCCCACGACCGAAGACAGCCCCGGTCTGCGTGTCCGCATCGGAGGCCAACTGCAGCCCGAGCCCGGAAAGCCCTACCCCAAGCCTGCTGTGCCACGAGGATGGAAGATGGGCGAGCTTGTGCCATACCTGAGCGCTGCTATGACAGGCGGTGGTGTTTCCGAGAATCTGTTTAAGGATATGATGAAGGAGATGCAAGGTGGTGGAGATCCCATGTCAGCACTTATGGGTGCGCAAGCAGGCGGCGGTGGTGGTGAGGAAAGCAGTGGTGGCGGTAAGAAGAAGAAGGATAAGAAGGGCAAGGGCAAGGCATGAAGGAGTCACATTTACAGCATGTAGAGGGCGGCAAGATGCTATAGTCTGGGATGCTAAAGATACCCAGGGATCGAGGATGATCACATATGAACAAAAAGACGAAATGATTCAAAAATTCAATCAAACAGCCCCTTCTTCGGAGGAATGCTTTGACAAAGCTTGCTACTATGTGGATTTGCTATTTCGTTCGCTATGATACGTATAATATCCATGAAAAACCATCGAAACCAATAAATTCACCAACAAAAGGGGTATGCAGTAACTCTATGATCATACAACCAAACGGCCCTGTAAAGCCTCCCACTCCTGTGATCCAACGATCTGCACATCTCGTCCCGATCCGGGGACCATCTTTCCATCAGCACCAGGCAACTTGATACGCAGACGAGCTGCCATAGGCGCATTCTTTCTTCTCTCGGCATTGGCTGCCTGGCCCTGGAGAACATGGGCCTTCTTAAGCACTGATTCTTGCCAGGCTCCCCAGGTGGCATAATCCTCCATCTGCTTGGCAGCATGATACTGGGGCGTTGATCGAGCAGGCTTCCAAGCAAGCTTGTCATTGGGCATGGCAGAGAAGTCGTACATAGATGCTCCGGATGCCATCTTGACAAGCTCGCCCAGTACATCCTTGCCTTCGTTGGTGATCATGTTTCGGCGCTGCTCAGTGATAGAAGCGGGCTTCTTGAGCGGCTCAGCCAACCATTGGTGCTTATGCTGCTCTGATGTACGGGCACGACGGTTATCCTCACGTAGGTATCGGACAGCCGACTGAAGGCTCTCGATATCCTTCTTGAGGGCATCCATCTCGCGTGCTGTGGCAACAGCGCGTTCCTGACCAACCTTAGCACCGGCAGCATCGGCACCCTCAGCGTAAGCACGGCTATCACTGGCAATCTTCTTCCACTTGTCACGCTCCGATTCAAGGTTCTTGAGTTCTCGGTCTTGCTTCTCAATGTCCTCCTTGAGGCTGCCAACCTCCTGGCCGGAAGCCTCAAGTTCTTCCTGCAGCTTAGCGATGCGGTCGATGTTGGCCTGAGCGTCGCGCATTCTAGATTCGAGGGTCTCGATCTTGAGAACAGCAGTGCTGAGTTGATCTTCGCGTTGGATAATCATGCGGCGAGCCTCACCGTGCTCCTCCTTGAGACGACGGAGCTCCTCTTCGGCGTCAACAGGAATGACCTTTTGAGCCTTGAGTTCTTGAGATCGTAGTCGCCAGGGAGCAGGAGCAACTTCAAACTCTTGAACTTGGTCGAGGTCGGTAGCAAGCGCTGCCAGGTCTGAGATCTGGGCGGTGACAGCTCGCAGCTTGGACAGGTATGTGGAGAAGAGATCGGACTCGCTAGAGGTGCTCACTGCGAGAACAGTCTTGTGAACAGCCGATTGAACCTCTGCATATGTGAAAGGTTCGGCGCGGCCCTCATCAGCGTGGAACAGGTTGTGAAGGTCAAGGCCAATCTGTCGTGCAAGATCTGCAAGCTCCTGTGTTGCCCCACAGCATTCCTCAAATGCTTCATTGGTATCAGGCAACAAAGAGAGAGATCGTGTCCTCAAGTCCTGGAGAGCTCGTACCGCCTTGGCAGCAATAACCTTGGCACCGCGAGTGTGGGTAATAGCCGCCTCAGCCTTCTTGGAGAAGTGCTGGGCAAGCTCCTCGTCGTCACCCTCAGAAGGCACCACACGTTGAACAAGGCCTCGAAGGGTGTTGAAGGCAACAGCCGCAGAGTCGAGATGGCTCTGCATGACATTGGCCTTCATGTGAACATGATCGGCATAGTTGGCCAGGCTGTCTGAGATGTGCACCTCTCCAAGGTGTGAAAGAAGAGCGATGGTGCGGTGAAGCTCATCAGCGCAAGTCTTCTCCTTCAGCTCGTCCTTGCGTAAACCATCGATCCAGACGTTAAGGGCTCGCTCAACAGGCTCCAGCTCGTGCAAAGCGTTCTGGTACTTGGAGAATTGCTCAATGGTGCAGTGTGTCATGTCGTTGACGAAGCGGTCGCAAGTGTTCGACACCCAGACAAGCTTGTCTGAAGCATCACAACCAGCGAAAACATCATCCTCGTGTCCAGGATGAGGCTGTCCGTTGAGGCGTTCCCGAATAAAGCTGTTGAGAAGGTTCGCCTTGAACGCGACGCGACGGAAGCGAAGCAGTGAGAGCACGGAATCCTGGTCCTCCTTGTAGGTGTCTGGGAGGAAGAGTTTCACAATCTCCAAATGCTCCTCTGCTTCCTGGGCCTCCAATCGTCGAAGTTCAAGGTCGATGGTCTTGACTTGAGCCTTGGATGCTGAGAGTTGCAACTTCATGTTGAGGTCCATCATGGCGCGAGATCGATCGTTGAGCTTCTCGGACTCGCCCTCAGTGACAGCCTGTGAGGCTCTCATATCATCCAAGTCGCTCTGCAGGCTCGTGACCAGCTCCCGGAATCGCGAGAGAGTATACTCCATATCCTCCAGCGACTCTTCCTGTTGACCCGCTCGTCGAGCCTGCTCAGTAATCACACTATCCTTGAAGTCGAGCTCTTCCTGCATCTCCTTCTCATTCTGCACATGATTGATCTCAAGCTCGTCGTTGATCTCCTTCAGGCTCTCAAGGTCGTCAATAACAGCCTTCAGCTCCTCGATCTGCTCAGCCATGCTCATGTTTCGCTCTGTTAAGTCCTCAATCATATCCTCGGCACCAAGCGCGTTGTCGAGTTGTTGACGAAGATCTTCAACTGCGGACTCAGACTGCTCCAGCTTCTCCCGACACACGGAAAGCTCTTCCTTCATGGTATTGAAGTCCTTCATATCATCCTCCAGTCCAGAAATTTGGTCTCTCAGTTCCTCTTCAGACGCTTGAGTAAGGTCGCGCAATCGTATAAGTGCTTCTCGTAATCGTTCATTTGTTCGTTCCAACTGCAACCAGCCTGTGCTTGCTCGGTCTTCAGCAGACGTCCCCTTGCTATACTCTTCGTTCTCTTCCCTCAAAACCTCAACCTCGAGCTCCAACTCTTCCGCCTTCTCCTTGAGAGCATCTAGTTCAGCTCTCAAAACCTCTGCTGTTTCCTCGGCCATCTCCCGGTCGAGAGTGGCTAGTTCTAATACACTTTCTTGCTCCTGCTGAAGTTCTTCGACAGACTCTAGTCGCATTTCCGCCTCTTTCACTAACTTCTTCAGCTCATTGTTCTCTTGCTGCTGCGGTTGGTACTTTTGCTGTAGCTTTTGAATGACATTCTCGAACTTATCCCTTTCATTCTGCACCGTTTCGAGTTGCTTCAGCTTGTCTCGGTCCTCAGCTCGCTTGCGTTCTAACACCTTCAATTTGGCCTTGAGATCCTCAATCTCTCTACTTGCCGCTGTGCTTGCAGCAGGACGAGCGGCACCGGCAGTGCTAGTTGCTGAAGGCTTTCGTGACGTGGGTGGTGTAGATTGCCGCGATGCAGGTCCTGCTGTGAGTTTCTCGAGAGCCTTTGTTCTTGCTTGAACAGGGCTTCTGGGTTGCGGTGAAAGAATGTCGCCATTGTCCTTAGGAGGAGGGGGAGGAGAAACAACATCCTCCCTGTCCGAGGAACCTCTTCGTGCTTGAGAGTCGATGGATGTCCGTCTGGCAGCCGAGCTTGGGCGTGATGCTGGTCGCGATGGTCCTGTCAGCGACATGCGACTACTTGTCGTCCTTGCCGGCGCTGCACCAGGTCTTGATATCGATGAAGATGTGGATGGTTGTCTTGTTTTAGGTGGTGGAGGACCCATAGATGTACGCGCTCCTCCGACAGAAGCGCGAGGCTTCGCTCCGACAGAGGGGGCACGCGTACCCGAGGGCGTTCCTGTCCGAGAGACGGAAGTACTTGAGGCACCACTCAGTTGTTTCGTAGGCGATTTCGTGGGTGACTTGACGAATGTTAGCATTCAACCACGCAATTACACGGCAACACCTACCCTTGCAAGACTCGTCGGCCGGGCCACCTTAGGAACCGGACTCGGACTCGGTGCATTCAGGCTCTTTCTCCTACCTAGGCCCGTATCTCCTCCCGCGCTCGATGCCCTTCCTGAAGCTTGGTTGTAGCTACTCGGCCTTGAGGGCTTTCGAGCTGGCGGTTTCGGTGTGGGGGCTTGTGCGATGATGGTAGCCATCACAGGCTTGACAAACATGCCATAGCCCATGGGACAATCGAAATAACGCTCTCCTTGAACACTGCCATCATTCTTTCCCGTTTTCTCCTCCAACTCAACACCTATCCACTCTCCGACCTGGAAATGGGTAGTACCAGCGAAGCGCACGATGCCTATCCGGTCATCGTTGAGCTTCACCGTCTGCCCAGGCTTAAAATCTGGCATTATAATATGTTGTCGAAACCGTGGAGCATCGTGTCGGCGCCGCTACTAAGTCAAAAGCTATCGACGAGGTCGTGATGTCGTTAGCCTAGGTTGTCGTTGTTGTTGCGGGTCTGTTATGTAGGTTCGGTTTAGAAGTCTCCTGAGTCGCGTATTAATTAGAGGGGAGCTGTTCGCATAGTGGAGCGGTGCCGCCCGTATTGTACTTCAGGTCCCTCGGGGTACCTGGAGTCGAGGCGCGTTTACCTTCGGATAAATTGCTTTGGCGGCAGTCATTCCCGGCGGTTAGCGTCTAGGTACGTACCGCTTATGCAGGGGGTTAAACTCTCAATCCACCGGTCAGCTTCCACTTGTAAGACGTCAGTCGTGGGACAAACATCACAACATTTCTTTATTCTAAACTTTGTTGGTTGCCAAACTTGTCTGTTAGTCCAAGATTCTCGCCAGCCCGGAATAGCAACAAAGAATCACCCCTGGATACCGTTGGTGATCAAACATTTTGAGTTTATTGACGCTGTTAACTGTTAACTCCAATCCCTAGATACCTGAACTATGCTACTACTGAGGAATGTGATACAAATCGAAGCAAATTGTTTCTTCCCCCTTACCGAGAAGCTATTTTCTCAATGTTACCAATGCCACCCTTGTCGACAATATATGGTCTCTCCAGAAAGTACTCCAAAACACCATAGCTATTGCATTACAATCATCGCCTCTCGCGGAAAGTTCCTCCTCTTACCCACTCAACGACTTCAAAGGCTACTCGTCTCTCGGTAGCCTCATCCAAACTCTTTCCCACTGCAATTCTAATAATGATTAACCCATCTAGGACTTCAACTGATCCATATGTGGCAATCTCCTCATCCAAACTGGGTTTCACGTACACCACCAGGTCGGTAGCTACAATGCCACGCCAAAGGGTAGCCATCCATTGCCAGTGATCAATGGGTGCGTATGAGTCCGCAATGGGCACCGTACAAGCGAATTCCTCTGAGCGAGTGAGACTGAACCCCTCCTTGACCAGTGCCACGGGTGTCTTTGTCTCCACGCCATCGTCTTGACTCCCTTTGGACGCATTGTCCTCCTCCATGGAGCCACGTCGAGAAATAGGTGACTCGGGATCTGTCTCCATCTTGGAGTTAAGGAGCGGCTCGGCTTGACTGGTAATGTGCTTCACCATCTCTCGTGAGTTTTGATGCCAGTGAACCATGGTCTCAAAGCATGAACTGATTTGGCGACTGGGGGACGGTGATTCGTCTTCGCTTCGAGAGCCCTGGCGCTGACTGTTTGATTCCCCCTCTGTATCCTTTCCCCATGTCTTGAGTGCCACCTCGTTGGATGACAAAAGAGCTCTTTCAACAAGAGCTCCAACTTGCTTCAGCATTCGTGGCTTTGGTCCTTCGATCGCGATTACGGCGCCTCGCTTCCCTGCTCCCTTGCTACTAGTTTCGATAGCGTCGTTGTCAGTACGAGTGATTCGAGCGATAAGCGCAAGCTTTTCGGTGAACGGCATAGACATGACCATGGCCTCGACGCTTCTGGCTTGGGGATCCCGATTGTTAGAGATTCCAAGTCCAGTAACTGGAGTCCTGAGCTGCCGAATGTCGACTTCTGGTACTGTGTTAGGCGACATCGGTCCAGAGGTTTGCAGAGGGGGGAGTCTCAAAGACTCGTGGGGGTATCGGCCACGGCTCTCATGCTCAGCCCATGGCCCTCCAGCTCCAGGGCGCGGAGGAGGAGGCATTGGACCAGCTTTGGAGCGAGTAAAGTGCGGATCAGGGTGAGGGGTGACAGGATATGGCCGTTGAGCAGGTCCTCCTATGGACACTGCTCGAGCTCCAGGAGAAGGGATGGTACGGTAGCCGCCGATTGAGTTAAAGCGGCGCCTCTTGATTTCAGGATTTTCGGGCTCGTAGTCGTCCACCTCTCGATAAGCAGGTCGCTGCATTGGAAGACGCTGTCTCATGACGGGCAGGTTGCCGTAACTCCCACGGCGGGCAGCTTCCGCTTCCTCACCTCGCAAGCTTGGCGTATAGGGGTACGGGACAGGTCTGTCTTCTGCTGATGCGGGTGTCGGGAAGGGGGTTGAAGGGGTTTGAGGAGTTGCAATCAACCGCAAATTGCACTTTGGACATCGCCCAGAGTCGTCTCCTGACAGAGAACCAGATCTGAGACCTTGACCTTTGTTTCCACGTCTGGGCTGGTAGCGATAGTCCGGATATTGTCTTTGATGACGCTGCTTTTCTTCATCTGCTAAGCTCTTCCAGTTGTCTTTGACTTCTTTTGGCTCGTCTTGCCACTGTTCCCCAATGATCTTTGAGATATCAGGGTTAGAAAGGTTAGGGTTGCGAGCAACAACATGAGCCTGATGATGTTGACGATAGAGGATGAACGCTGCAGTGCTGTGTCAGTGGGGGGAACTCCATGTATACGTAGAGCAGAGTTGTTTGAAAGGGGTGCTGCCACTATCCACAAACTCCATGCAATCGATACCGCGATGGTATCAACCTAACAAAGAAAGATTCAACTCACCATTACGAGGTCTGGGAATCTTGGGAGCTGGAGTACAGAGACAAATATCTCTTGTTCCTTCGCTACTGGCCATGCTGGTAGGCGTACTCAGCTGTAGCCTCTCAAGTCGACCGTAATTTGCATCAGCAGTGTTGATGGAAGCAGCACGTTTTCTACCCAGAACAGAAGTGCGAGGACTGGGAGATTCTGGAGTATCAGGCAAGGCACGAAAGGCCCGGGGTCTGCCGTAGTCATCGGAGCTCATGGGGGAGGAGTGGGCCGGGGTCATGGCCTGGGCCGGCGTAACCAAAGAGATGACTTGTGTCATTTTTTTGTTTTCTTTTTGGGACGGTACCTGTCGATTAGAATATGCCGAGCTAGTGACCCTTGTCGTATTGATGTTGAACAAGAAAGGCTGAATGAACTCTTGTAATATTGAATGAGATGAGATGAAACGAGAGTTAATAACGAACGGATAGCCTCAAGATGAGGACAAATTATAAGAAGTAATGAGGCCAAAGCCTCGGTCGATATAATGATGTTTCTTTCTTTTCCAAGAAGATAAAAATGTCTTCTCTTCTTTTTGTCTCTTTTGCTTCAAAGAAGATAGTAGGTAGTTCCCGTTGTGTTGGGGGCACCGTCTGTGCAGTGCCAAGTCTTTGTGTGTTAACGGCAGCCCATTCAGTAGCCTCCAGAGAACAATGAAACTGTACCAGTCTTTCCTTTCACAACCTAAACCGGGAAATTAGGTGTGTTTCCATTATCGTTTGCTCTTTGATCTCTCTGTCTCGTTCCTCCTCTGTGCTTTTCTTATCTCACTTGAAAGCCCTACTTTCTGCAGGTCTTCTTTATCTTTCTTCGTTAGATCCAAGCTTTCTCTCCCACGGTGTTCCCCTCTACCAATATCAAAGATAGATTAGGCGTTCTGGTAATTCGGGATCATTAAGTGAATAGCGGATATGCACCTCTGCATGTCCCGGTACTTTGATGTTTGGGTTGAAGCTTAGTCCTGCGTTTGATCTGTCGGCAGGTCTCCTCAGCCACTTGTCCAATAGGAAGCATACAGTAGCAGCAGCAGGGAACAAGGTATATGCCACAGTCGGGAAGAGGTCCCTGGTATCCGTAGAGTAGGACGAAATAGAGCTGGGGTCTATTAGTGAGAGAAAGGAAGTGAATGTGTGAGTGTAAATGTGATAGGAGCCAACGGAACGGAACAGGAAACAAGAAACACGTACAAAGGGAACCATAACCCACGGACTTTGCCATGATATATCATCTTTCCTCCCTTCTATCCCTGTCCATTCTTTTTGTCTTCCTGTGTAAAGCACGTTCACTTATTATGATGCGAGCGAATACCGTTCACCCAAAATGTTCCGGGCTCTCACTCGCACTCTTTCTTCCCCCTTGTTTAAGCCCAGCCTCTTTTCCAACCCGCAACAATGCTACGTACGATATGCTCTGTCATCTGTGCTATGCAATGTCGGAATGTGGACTATGTCTGGTCTTGGTCTGGGGCTGGAATGCTTGGTGTAGGGACTGAAACAAAGACAATGTCGTCCATGAAATTGGCACAAGTCTATATGTAGTGCACGTGATGGGCAAACTGACATGTTCCCCCCCTTGTAACTAACCTGATACAGTATATGGACCAACAATTCTGGCTTAAGAGACGGCAGCTAAAATGAGATGGGATTTGGTGACGCAGGATTGCCGTGGGTGTGTCCTCCAACCCGCTCCGACAAATTCCTTGGCCTGTGTTAAAAGATCAAAGGGTCTGTCTTGTAGGAGGGGCCACTTTGTTGTTTAAGTCTAACTCTGAACCTGTCTATGATTAGCATAGCATGGCATTAGAGAATGAATGGACGGACAATACAAGGGAGGCTAGGCTTGCTCAAAGGGAGCTTAACTAAGGCAGGGATTTGCAAACGGCATTCTCGTAACGATAGAATCAATATGAGCCAGCCCGACGCCAAACCTCTGTAGTAGTATTCCGTGGTTCCCTATCAAGTACACAATAGCTAGAGGTCAGGTGTTTTCCCATGTACCAGTAGCCCCTTTAAAAATAGTAATTATGACACATCTTCCATCACACCCAGCGCCTTCTAGTTCCAAATTCAACTTCCTCCGACTTCGCAGTCGTCTCCATTTTACGAGAGGTATCCCTTTCCGGCCTCGGTGCCCAGAAGGGCGGCGCTTCGGCGAGCGTCAAGGAAGAGTTCCTCACACTCGGCAACATCCTGAACATCGATTTGCGAGCGGCCGTTGGCCTTGGCAAGAATGCTATTTCTTCAGTGTTAGTGATCATGTCTCGGATCAATTCAGCTCAGGCCTCAGGGTCTCCCCTTTCGCCACAATGACTTCGACTTACCTCGCAGGAGTTAGGAGCTGCAGACAATACCGCAGACTGATGCGGACACCGTGTTCCGAGATCTTGTCAATGGCAGCATCTGACACTGAGACGCCCTCGGTTGTCGATCGTATCCGTACAATACGCTTAATTTCGTCGGCCTCGTAGGGTGTTGTGGGGATGATGAGCATGCGTGTAAGAAAGTCGGCGGGGATTCCGTGGGCTGCGACAATGTCGTCGGTGCCTCTGATAGTGCACATTCCCCGGTTGGAGGCCAAGACCACGATGGGGGCAATTGGCGATTCGAGGGCTCTGTTCAGGTAAGTGAAGCACTCCACATCAAGCATGTGTGCCTATCAAGCATATCGATTAGCCATACAATCCCGTCTCATTACGGCAAGAGGTGGGAAGGGTTACCTCATCGATAAACAAAACACCAGGCACAAGTTCAGCCACACCCTGGTCGATGTACTTGCTGACCACTTTGTTGATCTCCCCTCGCAGTTTGTCCGTAATTTCCGTCATCTTGGGCTTCATCAACTGGCCCATCATACTCATAATATCCTGGCCGCCTTGAGGACGAGCATTGGCCACATCCAAGTCGTGCAGCGTGACATCCTGCACAATTTCCTTCTTCTTGTGTACCTCACCCTTGGGAATGGGTACATACTCCTCCGCCTCGAGATCGAATTCCGTAGCATAGGCGTCAGATCGTCCAACTCGTTTGCAGGCACCGGTGTTCGCTTCGATATAGATAACATCACCGACTGTAACTCTCTCCTTCTGAATCGCCTCGTAGATGCTGGGGTCCAGGCGAAGCTTCTTTTGTCCCTTTGCGCTCTTGAGTCCAATCAACAGTGTGCTGATGGTCTTGCCATAACCGCCTAGAGGGTTTTCAGCCTCTTCGGGTGTGAGTTCTGTGACCTCTCCTTCGTAAACCTCCTTCGTCTCTCGGACCTTGAGACCAATGGCTCTTCGGAAGTTCTCCATCAACATCTCGGTCTTCTTGACTTCGGTGGAGTAAATTTCGCTGCCGACGATGGGGCAGAATGGGATCTTGGTACCCAACTCTTGGCTGATGGCGAGCGCCAGAGCTGTCTTTCCAGTTCCAGGGCCTCCCGCAAGCAAAACACCTCGGCCAGCCATCTTCTGAGCTCGAATCAAGTCCACGACGACACCGCAGGACTAAATACAAATTGGTAAGCATTTGTTAGTGAAAATCGTGCCTTTCAGTCCTTACCTCTCGCGCGGCAGCTTGGCCAACGAATCCGGCGGCTTGCTTCTCTGCATATCCATCGGATTTCAGGCCCAAGCCCTTGATGTGTGTATGGGCAGCTGTACGGTTGTCTCGCTTGTTGCCCTTGACCTCGCTGATTTGGACCATGGTGGCGACGGGTGTCGAATCAATCGACAACTATGTATTGTAGTATCGGTTTTGTTGACGCGGCAATTCGACTCGGAGTGAGATGGTTTTGTTGTGGGGTGATTGAGTATGATGGTGATGGGAGATGTCGCGAAAGCTTCTAAATATTTGCGACTGAAGCTAAGCCAGTGAGCAGCTCTCATACCAGGCGCGAGAACGCGCTATGACAGTCACGTGTTAATTCCTAGTTATACACTTACCCTGTAGCCACTCTAAATTGCACTGGTGGCCATCATTCTGGCTCGAATGGTTTGCATTTTGAAATTAAGAGTATTCCAGTGAGTAACACATAAGTTCCCCATAAGTATGTGAACTTTTTCTTCTGTTCTTTTCGAGTTTGGGGTGCGTTGTGATGAATCGCAGTAGACCATGTAAGTGAGAGGGTTCACACCAGGCTCAACAATTGGCAAGCAAGCAGTGTATCAATACTAATAAAACTACAGGGGAGACAGTTATACGGCACTCGACATATCAAAGTACGATCCAGCTGGTGGCATTGTGATAAAAATTGATCCTAACGGGTTGGTACCACAGCATCCATGGGATGTCGAGGATGTTCAGCATGTGGGTTAGTTCTCATGATGAGTATGTCTATCCATGAGTGTTACTAGAGTATAAGATGTTGACTAACTAACTGGTTATTTTTGAAGTAAAACGGAGAGGGGCCAAGTTCCCAATTGTCTTCACACAAAAACAATCCAACTCAACTGTTTACCGGCTTAATTCAGTTGCCGGATTACTGTTATAAACTCTAGACTTTCAGATGTCAGTCAGGGTAGTTGTTAGCCTCCACGTAATCTGTCAGGAACGGGGCCACAGCTGTCGCCTCGACCCACTCTGCTACTTGAAGCTACCTCGTACAGGCCCAATCTGTAGTGTTTCAGAAGGTACCTGTCTGAACCTCTAATTGGCGGCGGGACACTTTTAGAGGCGTAACCTCCCAAATGACGCTTGACAATAGCGCACTTAGGCTGCGACAATGGTAATGCGCTGGTCTTGAAATAATCTGTCCCCTTATGAGCCAAGACACAAGCTACTATTCTGCAACAAACAAACACCAGCTGTACAAAAACCCACGAAGCATCGATCGTGTTTCGCCCATTTCTGAATATATCGACTGCACGAGTTCACCGAACGGACAACAGACTCGTGGACCCCTTTGCGACTTTGACCCTGAAATGCGACACAGATAAGAGACTCCATACCAAAGATCGATCGACAACGTTCAACGACATACGGATAAAAAAAATCGAGATATAATTCACATTCCCAGACTCGATAAGAAAGACGAAGGGGAGAAGCTCTAAAGAGAAGCAAATACGGCTATAAAGAAAATTGCATCTTTGTTACATCACCGCTGCAGCATGTCTGAGGAGCACTGCTAGCTGTCCATCTCCATACTTCACCACATCCACACACACACAACACCTGATCCGTACCTCCTCATCGCCAGGAGCGTAGCCAGGGATGCCGCCCTCACAACAATATCGACCTTCCGACCCACCCGATTCCCCCGCGAATGACTCCGACTCCGATCTTGATCTAGATATCCAGGAGCTCGACCCAATATCGACTAAACCTGCCCCAAGGGCTAACAACGAGCGTCCTTCGGCTGAGCCCGAGACTTCGCGGATAGCGCTGCGAAATCTGCGTATGGGTGGAGCACGGCGAGCTGGAAAGCGGAATCGGGGGTACGGTGACCTTGGTCGGGACAGAGATGGAAACGACGAGCACTCGCAATCATTACTAGGAGACCATAACAGCAGTACGCCTCGGTGGTCAGATGGAAGCGGCAATGAGGACGACCAGCCACTACTAGGAGGACAGCCCTCACAGGGCCGGAGATCCATGAACTCGGACAGAGTCTCTTCACGACTACGACTACCTAGTTTCATGTCGAGTTCTAAGAAGCCAGACCCAAATGACGCAGAGGACCGAGAAGAAGATGACCCATCCTCATCACGACATGTTGCTGTGGGCTCAACTCAGCCTGTACGCTTTCCGAACAACATTATCTCGAACGCCAAGTACACCGCCTTGACGTTTCTCCCAATCACTCTTTACAACGAATTCTCCTTTTTCTTTAATATGTACTTCCTTCTCGTGGCGCTGTCGCAGGCGATACCTGCCCTGAGAATTGGCTATCTGCTCACATACATTGCCCCGCTGGCATTTGTGCTTTGTATTACTATGGGAAAAGAGGCTTTCGACGATATTGCTCGACGACGAAGAGATACCGAAGCCAACTCGGAGGAATACAAGGTCATTGTGCTCCAGGATGCCGATTCAACGCAATCCCCGGTGCGACAGAGAAAATTGCTCAAGTCAGAGGTGTTGCAGAAGCATTCAAGGAAGAAGTCAAAGGGAGCACGGGAGAACCTCTCAGACATTTTAGAAGAGGAGAATGTTGAGGCACCACCTCCATCCTCGCGAGCTATCGAAGTTAGCCGCAAGTCTAAGGACTTGAAGGTTGGCGACGTTCTTAAACTTACAAAGGGTCAACGTGTACCGGCTGATGTCGTCATATTAAAATGCTTATCTTCCGAGGCTCCTGCACCTGCACCAATTCCTGAAGAACCCGCGGAAGAGGAATCTTTGCTGGCGTTCGATGGTGAGGAGCCACGAGGGAAAGGGAAACAGCCTGCGCAAGCGGCCCCAGAGCAAGAGGTGGAAAGCGGTCCAGGAGGTGAAACCTTCATCAGGACCGATCAACTGGATGGAGAGACGGATTGGAAGCTCAGACTTGCTTCCCCTCTTACACAGAATCTGCCAACTGAAGAGTTTGTCCGTCTTCGTGTTACTGGTGGAAAACCGGACAGAAAGGTCAACGAGTTTTTGGGTACGATCGAGTTAGTTGACTCCCGAACCGAAGCGTTGGCACATCATGCGACAGTAGGGGAGTCTGATGCAGCTCATACGGCTGCCCTTTCTATCGACAACACAGCATGGGCCAATACTGTCATCGCCTCACAAGCTACTACTCTAGCTGTCATTATGTACACTGGTCCTCAGACACGATCTGCTCTTTCCACAGCCCCTTCCCGTTCCAAGACTGGTTTGCTGGAGTATGAGATTAATTCATTGACCAAGATCCTGTGTGCGTTGACATTGGCTCTGTCGGTTATCCTGGTCGCACTTGAAGGTTTCGAGAATACCAAGAACAATGTTTGGTATGTCAAGATCATGCGCTTCTTGGTTCTGTTTTCTACCATTGTTCCCATCAGTCTTCGTGTCAACCTTGACATGGGCAAGAGCGCATATTCTTGGTTTATACAGCGTGACCCTGGTATGCCTGGCGCTGTTGTACGAACCAGTACTATTCCTGAAGATCTTGGCCGCATTGAATACCTGCTTAGCGACAAGACTGGCACGTTGACCCAAAATGAAATGGAGATGAAGAAGATCCACGTTGGAACAGTGTCCTACGCCAATGAGGCAATGGATGAAGTATCAACATATGTCAAGCAAGGGTTTTATGTTCCGCCATCGACAGATCGCGCTTCCCAGAACATGCTCATCACCCCTTCATCTACATATTCCAGCTCTACCAACACAGGAACAACACGTACAAGGCGAGAAATTGGCACTCGAGTTCGTGATGTCGTACTTGCTCTTGCTCTTTGTCACAACGTCACACCTACGGTTGATATCGAGGACGGCAAGGAGGTCACTGGATACCAAGCATCTTCGCCTGATGAGATTGCCATCGTCAAATGGACAGAATCTGTTGGTCTAAGGCTAGTGTACCGTGATCGCAAGAGTATGGTACTGGAATACACCAACAACAAGAGACCGGTAGTTCGCGTGCGAATTCTTGACGTGTTCCCTTTCACCTCTGAGGGCAAGCGTATGGGTATTATCGTCCACTTCCACGAGGACGTCAGCGTTAAGAATCCAAGCCTGTCGAGTGGCGAAATTTGGTTCTTCCAGAAAGGTGCTGACACAGTCATGAGCACCATTGTTGCAGCAAACGATTGGCTTGATGAAGAGACAGCCAACATGGCACGCGAAGGACTGCGTACGCTTGTTGTTGGTCGAAAGAAGCTCTCATATGACCAGTACAAAGAGTTCTCTGCTCGATACCAGTCGGCATCGCTTTCCATCAGTGGGCGTGATGCTGGCATGCAGCGTGTGGTCTCTCACTACCTTGAAAACGACCTAGAACTTATCGGTGTTACTGGTGTAGAGGACAAGCTTCAGAAAGACGTCAAACCCTCTCTTGAGCTACTCCGCAACGCTGGTATCAAGATTTGGATGTTGACTGGTGACAAGGTAGAGACTGCCAGATGTGTAGCGGTCAGCTCCAAGCTTGTGGCTCGTGGTCAATACATCTATACGGTTTCGAAGCTCAAGAAGAAGGATAACGCCCAAGAACATCTTGACTTTCTCCGAAGCAAGACGGATGCTTGTCTCCTTGTTGATGGTGAGAGCTTGGCGCTCTTGCTGACGCACTTCCGCCTTGAGTTCATCTCTATTGCTGTCCAACTGCCTACTGTTGTTGCTTGCCGTTGCTCACCGAACCAAAAGGCTGAGGTTGCTAAGCTCATCCGGGAGTACACCAAGAAGCGCGTGTGCTGTATTGGTGACGGCGGCAACGATGTCTCTATGATTCAAGCTGCCGATGTTGGTGTTGGTATTGTTGGAAAAGAAGGTCGACAGGCCAGTTTGGCTGCCGACTTCTCGATCGAGCAATTCTGTCACCTGGTCAAGCTCTTGGTCTGGCATGGTCGTAACAGCTACAAACGAAGCGCTAAGCTCGCACAGTTTGTTATTCACCGTGGTCTAATCATTGCCGTGTGCCAGACTATGTATAGTATTGCTATCAAGTTTGAGCCAGAGGGCTTATACAAGGTGAGTTCCATTTTCTACGCCGTTCTGTTCATATGACTGACTTTTTAGGATTGGCTTCTTGTCGGCTATGCTACCGTTTATACTGCAGCACCTGTTCTGTCACTTGTGCTCGATAAAGACGTTGACGAAAACCTTGCCAACCTTTATCCTGAGCTTTACAAGGAACTCACAACTGGACGATCTCTCTCATACAGAACTTTCTTTGTCTGGGTATTAGTATCAATTTACCAAGGCGGCATGATCCAGGGCTTGTCACAAATCTTCACCGAAGTCGACGGCCCTAAGATGGTTGCTGTCAGTTATACCGTCCTTGTTCTCAACGAACTTCTTATGGTGGCTATTGAGATCACCACGTGGCACCCCATTATGATCATCAGTATCATCGGCACTTTCCTTATGTACATCGGTTCCATACCGTTCTTGGGCGGATACTTTGACCTCGAATTCTTGATAACTTGGTAAGTTGTCCCTTTTCTGTGCTATCTGCTCCTTACTTACACCACATAGGGGATTTGTTTGGCGTGTACTGACGATCGGCGCTATTTCTCTGATCCCACCGTACGCGGGCAAGTTGATTAGGAGAACAATGAAGCCTCCGTCGTATAGGAAGGTTCAGAATCATTAAATAGTCATGTCATGGGCGTGGAGTTTTGTGCTGGCGTTGGATGATCAACTAGACGGCACCATTGTTACTACTAGTATTACAGGTTTTATTTGTACTATCCATAGATGATGTCTATACCTCTTTACGAATGCTTCAAACTTTTTACAAAATATTATACATGTCTTTTGTTCCAGTGGCTCACATCTTGAGAACCAACCAGTCTCTAGCCAAAGCAGGATTTTGCCTTTGCAAGCGACCAGCTACTCCTGCGAGTGGACCTTGTGTCTGCTGTCCGCCTAGCCAAATCTTGGGTCCGGCATAATGCTCGATGAAGCCATCTGGGCCAGAGACAATAAACAAGTTCTTCCCAGGCGTGGTGCCCTCGGAGGGTTTGCAGACACATCCAGGTCCCTCTGGTAGAGCGAATTCAGAGGCGTGAACATGCATCGCCTGGTCATGGAATCGACAGCCTGCATTGAACGAAGCTACCGCCCCAGGCGATGTTGTAACAGTGTTGTTGATGTCCTTATCCTGGAAACGAGTTCCCTCCTCATCAACAACGACCTGGATCCTCAAACGATCACCGTAGGTCATCTTGAGGTCTTGCAAACGCTTGGTCACCGGGCTAGGGTTGTTGACCTCAGTGCCCAGTCCAGTCGGCTTTTTCTCCTGCCAGAACTTCCATGATGATTGCTGTGGAGGGGCGCTGTTCTGCATCTCCTCTCGTTTTCTCACCGCCCAAAGCAAGTCAACACTGGACTTCTCATTCGCTTCCAGCACGGCCTTTGCTGCTTGAATACCAGGCACGACACCCGTCCCACCAGCCAGGAAGACAAGACGGGAGTGTTCGCCTAATCGCTCAGCGAGCTCAAAGCCTACATGAGGACCGCGTAGAAAGACATCCTCACCAACCCTTCTTCGTCCTAGATAATTCGACATTTCTCCATCGCCAACAGTGCGTATATAGAAGCGCAGCGCACCATCTGTGGGATTCTCAGTAGATAGCGGTGGAAGAGGCGTATAGTGCCGTGAGATCTGCACTTCGGGCTGCTTGAACTCCACAGACCAGAGAGGGTTCTTCCATTTATTATCTGAAGGGTTGAGATAAGGCAAAGAAGGATTTGGTGTACGTGGCACAGCTGTGATGACGAATGAAGTTGGTGAGATTGCCTCTCTGGCTGTAATGGCGTAGGGAACAAAGCTTATGTCGTTGAGAGTATCTGGTCGAGAAGGTGGCGTAAGGAGATAGTATCCACCGCTGACGAGAACGATTCCAACGACTATCAAAGAGGGAAATATGCGCGCTTGGAGAGGTGCGGAAAGGTCTGGTTTGTGAGAGGCATGTCGTTGGGCTGATGAGATTGATAGGGTTGGTGATGATGTTTTGAGAGTCCTGGTTTTTGAAGTTGACAGTCGACTCGTTAAATGGCCATTCTGAGTGAGAACTCTTTGGTTTTGATTCACGGTCCTCAATGACCTTGAGAATATCCTTGTTGTAGGTCTCATCATGTTGATTATTGGTGGCCGAGTGCTCAATTTAATCTTAGAGACTTTTTGCGCTATCACGAAGTCCAAATGCCCAGATTTCGATGATATAGCGTCGATGTGAATCAAGATAAGAATATGTATCCAGGAAGGTTGGCTATTCCTTGTGGTCGACTTATCGCCGAATAACAAAATGGCTTTTTGAGATTCATGTTACAAAAAGTCAAGATGAAATTCCCACCAGGGTCACGTGGGTCCCTGAATCGCCTCGATGAATAGACATCGTCATTGATGAAAACAACTCCCGAATCAAGGCTCTTAGAATCTTGTATATAGTTCTAAATAGATGTAATGAAGTATGCAGAACTCTGTGTTGGTAATGTAAATCGTGGATTTCTAATACCAGGGTATCTATCACCATCTATCTATCTATACTAACACCATTTACTCTTACATTCTCAACATCTTTCTCTGAGCATCAATTCCCCCTCTAAATATATCCGCAACCACATGTCCCTTCAAAACAGTCTCCTTCACAATCCCCTCCACATTCTTAGGATCGACCCTCCCATACCATATCCCATGACCAGCCAAAGGATGCGGCTCACTGCCCATCTTCATGTCTGGAGGCAGATAGATAATAACATTGCCGGCAAACTTATGTCCTCCAATATGACTGATTAATCCGATTCTGGCTGATGGCTTGGTCTCGCCGGTTTCGCCTTGTATTCTCTCTGTGTCGTTGAGATTGACTTGCACGGGTCCTTGTAGAACATCAAACCCTTCTTTCTCCAGTTTGTCCTCGAACTCGGTCGCTAGAACAGGCGCCATGATACCACATCGCGCATCACGACCTGTGTGTCCGCATATAAGTACCAGAACATCTCGGACATCCTGGACTCCTGGCAAAAGCCCCTGGTAACCCTCCTTGCGCGTTAAACGGTCTCGATGTATGGGCGAGAGACCATCATGCATGGAGTGAAGCTTCTCGGGTAGTAGGAATCCCTTGGCTAGAGCTTCTACACTGTCGAATGACACCCGTGGAAGAAACGGAATGTATTTGAAGCTTGGCAGTAAGTATGCAGACGTTGTCTGGACTTGAGGGCGAGGTGAAGTAGAGCTTGGAAATGAAGAGTTGAGAACAGAAACATTATGGAATGGCTAGATGGGTTAGCAAAATAGTTCATGCAAAGCGCATAGAAGATACACACATCGCTGTAAGTTCCACCCCGACCAAATAACTCTTTCAAATCCGCAGCGAGACAATCACCGCCATTATCATCTTCTATCCTCGACGGCCAGTCTGCATTTCCCGTACACACGAGCACATGCTCTGCATACCCAGCGATTGTACCTTTGAGAGGTCCCTCACGATCTAGAGGCAAGTCCTCAGGCATCTTCGGGGCTTCAGCACACCCGCATGTTGGCTCTGGACATGTCGGAACAGTGTTGAATGGTGGAGGAGGTGGAGGTCGTTTTTGTCTTGTGCCCTGGGCGTATGATCTTCGTGGTATGAGAGATAACCTGGAGATACATTGCCGTGTGAGGTTTATTGACGGTCGAAGAGACATTATAGAGATTCCACAGACTGGGGCTGTACTTGTCTATACTGTGAGTGAGAAGCCGTTGTGAAATTCGTGTTAAAATAGTAAGTGAAGAATAGACCGAATACCGAGGCCGGGGTTTTGAGATGTATATACATCATCGGTTTTTCGGAGACAAGAAATATATAAATCCCCCACTTTCCGGAAGACTCGGCCCCCCACGTTTCAACGACTCAGAGATTCACACGTTAGTAGGTATAATGGTTTGACTAAACTGTGACGGAGTCACTATAACAATTTGTCTCTTGTACATATCAGCGGTCAGCCTGACCAAAATGATGAGAGGGCAATGCATTTATAAGGCAGAAAAAAGCATCCAATATCTTGTATTCCGCCGCGAAATCCGAAACTAAACTGGCTAATACCCTATGATCCAACTCCCGTCGTTGCCATTATCAACGCTACATACAATCTATTCAGTAACACCGCAATGCAAGTTATCAAATATGCCGTAAATCCTATTCAGAACAATGTTATACCAAGCCTTGTGGCTCTTCCCCCTCTCCATTCGTACTCCCCATTACGTATCGACGATGAACAAGTCATTATCTTAAAATCCTGGGGCTCCCTTCTGATCGCAGTACCCGGGGTGCTTGGGTTCAGCAGTGGCCCAGCTCATCGCAGTAAGAGTTGTCGCATACGCCATTGCGACGAATCCAAAGATGCAGAGTAGGATATCGGCAGCTTTCCAAAACTTCGTACGGGCAATGGCCTTGTAGTGAAGCATAGGCTGAGAGAATTGTTAGTAATCAACTCATCAACAATGAGTGTTTTGACTTACAGGATAGATAAAGACAAGAGGAATGCAGGCAAAGTTACCAACAAGCGCAACAAACTTGTCCAGATGGTCGGCTCCGAGCCAAGCAATAGATGCGCACAGCATCACAACAAAGAAACGGAAAACGTTCTTCTGCCACTTAACCCACGGGTTGTACTTGCCACTGCGAGTGAAAAGCTCTGTCTCGGCAATACGGATGGCAGGGAAGATCTGCAGTGGTGTGGACAGCAAGATGGCAACAGAGTACAGAAATTGAACACCGTTGACCATCTTGTTATCCTGAGGCAAGTTGAGCAGGACAACGGTCTCGGTGTGGGATCCGTAAGCGGCGTATGAGATGGCACCCATGCCGATGAAGAGGACTGTAATGATGATCATGACAATGAGAAGAACGCGAGGGAACTTCTCAGGATGTCGCATCGACTCCTGGACGGGAATGATAAGACCGATGCCTTCAAACGTGAAAATGGCAGTTCCGATAAACAGAGTCCAATCCTTCTTGTTGAACATAATGATATCGGCAATACCATTTTGGTTAAGAGTCAAGATATCGTAGTAGAGAAGATAAGCCAAACCAATCAGGATGAAAGCATCTGCGACCAGAGCAGTAAATGCCAGCTTTCCAATGTCTCGCAGAAGAGCAAAAGGCAAGAAGATGATCATTTGGATAAGGATGAGCCACTGGATGCTGATGGAGGATTTGCAGTCGGAGACAGCCCTTACAAAAGCCTGCAAGTTGGCAGCCGTAAAGACAGTGTAAGCTGCCACGAAACCAATCTGGCTGATGACAATGGAGGCCAGGATGAGAGTGCGCATTTTCTTGCCATACAAAGCACCACCCAGATCACCAAAAGAACCACCAACCTTGAGCTGCGTCTTGACAAGAAGAACGAAACAGTAGTAGCTGAGGGCGGCGACACCAAAGAGGATCATGTTGCTGAATAGCATACCTCCGTTGAGGTAGGCTCGGGGCAGGAAGAGGACACCAGTACCAACAAAGGACTTGAGCAACAGTAGAGCTGCGTTAAAAGGACTATTGTTGCCGCTGCCACCTCGGACCTTGCGCTTACGTCTGCGCCTTGACGGTGTCAACAGGGCACTGTCTTCCATGGGCTCTCGTTCATCATCGGAATTGTATTCGTCGGTGTCTTCTCCAGATGAGAAGTACTCGTTCGGACCCAAGTCTTCGTCATCCTCCTCGAGCTCTTCACCGGCGAAATGTCCATAGATCGACAAGAATTCGAGGAAACTCGACGTGAACAATCTTTGCTGACCGGGTGCTGGAGAGTTATGGCCGTCCTCGAGGTGGCCATGGGGGCCTGGGCTTTGCACGGACCGGCGAAGATGATTTCTGCGGAAACCACCAGGGACCTTTATCGAGTTGATGTCGAGTACGTCCGTTTCGGGCTCGGGTCGTCCAAGATCGAAACTCTTGCTGCGGTTGTATTTTGCTCGTGCTTCGGCCTGCTCAGTCCACTTGTAGATACCTCGAGTAACATCACCGCCCTGCAGGCGCAAACTTGAGAATTCGTCATCATTCAAGCCAGCACCGCCAATCTCAGCTGGCTGCTTGCCCTTTGTGTTACCCTGGATCGAGGACTCTTCCGAAGTCGGGTTCTCATCCGTAGGTTGAACTAGATGGCGCTTAACGATCTCAGGGTCCTCATAAGGTGCGCTAGTGCCCAGCGCATTTTGAGAGCGTGAGTTGAAGGAGCCATAGTTGGTCGGTGTCCCCGAGTTCCGAGCACCCAAGAGAGGAGATTGCGAACGGATTGGAGGAGTACCAACGCGAGCAGCAGGAGTACCGTGGCGTGGAGGAGATTGTCCCAAAGAGTTGGAGAGGGCCGCAGCAAGAGCAGACACACCAGGACCTTGCATACTGGTCCCGGTTCCGGGCAACTGGCTCAGTTCCTCAAGATTATCGGCACGCGAAGCATCAGGGCGAGGGGTCCCCCCAACAGGAGGTGTAGTTCCCATCTGTGATGGAATGGGAGAAGCAAGACGCGCCGTCAAATCTGCTCGAGGGACCGAAGCGGAAATCGATCGGGGTCGGAAGCTCGAAGGTGACGAGGACCTGGGAGGTTGATCCGATGGAATTCTCGACGGAGAAGCCATCTTGTAGTCGATTGAAGGTGTGATAAGCCTTATCGCATAGTATGTACGGTGTTGAGAATAATAGTTTTGAGTCGCGCAGAGCGGTGATGACGCAGATGCAGATGTAGGCGACTATATGGATGCCCAGCAACGAGACTTCAGTCAAAAATAAAGAAGCTGCAGAACTAGACGACAAAAAAGAATGACGACAAAGAATAGAGAAACAGTCTCGGGGAACGGAGATTATATGAAGAAGTCACGAGTGGTCGGATGACAGAAACAATTGATGGAATTTCTGGTTGGAGGAAGAGAGATAGGATAGGATTGGATTGAATTGGGAAGTAGGTAGGTGAGATAAGGGCTTGTGCTTGTGCATGCTGCCTGCAGCCTGTCGCCTGTCGCTTGTCGGCTGGGCTTATAGCTGCCCTGAACGGTGAAGCTCAGACGCTCGCGCAGGGAGACCCAGGCTCTGGGGTCTGGTGACTAAGGTTAAGGGCAGTTGCCGAGGCGGGCTAGGCTATTAGTGGAGGACTTCGTTGAAGAGACAGCGGAGACACTAAAAAAGCAAAGGAACCTCAACCTATGAATATCTATCGGCAAGTGAAGAAATGAAGACCGGCGTCTGCGGGCAACCTTATCGTTATCTTTAGATGGAGGTCGAGGTCAGTGTTACGACCTACCAGCTCGGGTTTGTAACGGCCGAGTCAATAACTCTATTGGCTTTCAAGATATGGGTATGTAACGTGTCAGAATGCTGGTATCTGTGAGCAGTGATCGACATGTTATTTGTCGTGTGCATATGTTTTATTGCGGCGTGAAATGAGTTGTGTTTTGTTTTAGAAGACAAAAGATTGAGCTGCATAGTATTTGAGACAAGTTCATGCTTCCATCTGGGGATTTGTGTTCGTCACATATGCATAAGACGTCGTAGGCATTATTACTCAGCTTGACTTATTCGACACTGCACCACCAGAGGTTGATATTTTGGCTTTACCCGTCAGTTGGTGCGGCGGAGCGGGCACGTTTCTCCAGTCACGCTCCGTGGGGGGGCGTCACGACCCTTTTAATTCGGGGGTCAGATGGATGAGGCGCATGTTTACATGTGAAGTGATACTCCAGAGTCAGGTATATCTTGTCAACGGGATCTCGGCTAAAGATCTCGATCTTTGTATTTCTCATGGTGTTGCAACATCAGCAGATGTGTTGTCAGTTTGTTTACTTTACCTCCACTACCTCCATATGTCTTCCTAGTTATTATCCGTATTGAAGATCATCTTGTGAACATAGCGTCCACTATTGCTCCGCTCTGAAGCGACAGAACAGAAGCTTGATATTTCAAGAGTGGATTCCGAATAGCCATGGCCTACGTCATTCTGTAGCACCCGCAGCGCCTATCGCGATGCGATGCTGCACTTGTGCTTCACTAATAATCCATCAGAAACATGCTAACTGCAGCCAACACTGCACATGATCCAACTACCCCACAAACAGAGTCATGAAGAGGACTATCATAATGAGGGGGGATGCTATCGTAAGTTGAGGATAGATATACTATCTGACTAGGAATTGGGATTTATATGCCTAGAAAGGTAGGAGATTGATCGAGTACTGTATCATTATGACCCGCTGGAATGAAGTTTTAGCGGGGAATGGACCCTTGAAACCACTACACCCAGGCTTAGGCTTGCTTAGGCAGTGACACTCTTACAACCTCCTCCTCCTCTCGGGCTCCGGGTGACCCCTTCTGTAAGCTACTCATACAGAAGCCCCAGATCTGTTCATGAATGTCTCTGTTGGGCATATTGTGGCGTCCTTGATTGGTTTGTCTTGTATGTCCTCAAGGACTCTTTTGCCCGGATTGCCGAATACATGCCCTCGTATTATCCACACTAACCACACTCAACATGCAGCACGCGGGAGGCTTCAGCTTGGAATTCTCTTGGCAGACAGAGGATTAACGACCCATTACCCAATCGCTAAATGGCCCTGGGATAATACCATAGACAATATCATCCATTGACGTCTATCATCTTATTCTCTTTCTCCTCTCAAAAAGCCTCACTTTGTCCACTTCTACTTCTCGAGACTCTCACCGTCTCATCCCTTCACCGTCTCCCATGTGGGCCTATTCTCGCTACTTCTAACCCCTCGTCTTGTCTTTGTCTCGTCTAGCATAGCAGACTGACTGACTGACTGACTTCTTCTCACGACTGCATCATGACAACGCCTCACCAGTCGGATGTGAAGGGGGTGGACAATGGAGGAGAACGTCAACGAAACAGTGTATCCGAGTCCCATGGTGGACGAGTCTCGGTCACAATGGATTCACGCCACAGCAACAAGCTGGGCAGCATCTCGGGTGTCTATATCCCTGTTTTTCTCAATATCATGAGTATTCTCATGTTTTTGCGTTTCGGTCTCATCATTGGAAAAATCGGCTTTGTGGGCATCCTCGGTAAGCTACAGAGTTGGCTTTGTAAGTTGAAGAACAAAGAGCTGATCTTGCCCAGGATTGCTTGTTACTGCATACTCCATTGACCTATTGACGACCCTCTCACTATCCGCCATCGCTTCCAATGGCGAAGTCAAAGGTGGTGGTGCCTATTACCTCATCTCGAGGTCCTTAGGTCCCGAGTTTGGTGGTTCAATCGGTATTCTCTTCTATCTTGCTCAAGTCCTCAATGCAAGCATGAACGTCGTCGGTCTCATTGACTGTATCCGACTGAACTTAGGTCCAGCTTTTCCAGAAGGATATTGGACGGGTTACTTCCTCCAGACGGCAGCTCTGCTCCTTTGCACCGGACTTTGCTTCTTAGGGTCTGCTACTTTTTCAAGAGCATCCAACGCCTTGCTTGCAATTCTAAGCCTGGCCATCGTCAGCATTCCGGTCTCTGCTATCTTCAAGACTCCCTTCCGTGATGAGGATCTTGGCATTCACTTCACTGGCATCAGCCTTGATACACTGACTGATAACTTCCTCCCTCATCTGAATAGCCCTCAGTTCAGAGGTCTTGAGACATTCCGTGATCTGTTTGGCATTCTCTTTCCGTAAGAGCCTGACTTACAATCTAGTATTGAACCCCGTACTAACCGTGCATTAGTGCTACTTCGGGTATCTTTGCTGGAGCTTCCATGTCTGGCGATCTCAAAGACCCTAGCAGGTCAATTCCCCACGGAACGCTCTGGGCAATGCTGACGACCTTTATCATCTACTTCGTCGTGATTCTTTCTCTCGCTGCGAGCACCACTCATGAATCCTTCCTGGCAAATGACAATGCCATCTCAATCATCAACCTATCTCAGCCGGTGATCCTTGCCGGTGAATGCGCAGTCACCTTCTTCTCGGCTCTGATGGGTCTCATCGGTGCATCAAAGCTGTTCCAGGCTTTCTCGAGAGACCGACTTCTTCCTGGTCTTGGCTTTTTCAGCAAAGGCACCAAGCATGGCGATGAACCCATATATGCTTTACTCTTGACTTATGTCATTGCACAACTGGCATTGTTCGCTGATCTCAACCAGATCGCTACCTTCATCTCCATGGGTTACCAGATGACATTTTTCGTCATGAATCTTGCTTGCTTCCTCCTCAAAGTTGGATCCGCACCCAACTTTCGACCGAGTTTCAAGTTCTTCACCTGGCAGACCGCTTTCTTTGCCGGTATCTTGTCCGGCTTTGCTATGTTCTTCATCGACGTTACCTATGCCGCAGTGGCCATTACGGTGCTCGTCATGCTCTTCCTGCTCATTCACTACCTCAGCCCTCCTAAACATTGGGGTGATGTGAGCCAGAATCTGATTTACCATCAAGTCAGGAAGTATTTGCTACGTCTCAGGCCAGAACACATCAAGTTCTGGAGACCACACATTATACTGCTCATCAATAATCCGCGTCGACAAACTAGGCTGATCCAATTTTGCAACGCACTCAAGAAAGGCTCGCTATATATCCTAGGCCATGTCATTGTAACTGATGATTTCAACTCTGGAGTCCATGAGGCTAGACTACAGCAGCACGCATGGACAAAGTACATCAACGAGTTCTCCAAGATCAAGGCGTTTGTTCAGCTGACAATGTCCCCTACTATCACTTGGGGCATTCGAAATCTGATTCTGTCAGCTGGACTTGGAGGTATGCGCCCAAACATTGCTGTGCTTGGCTTCTATAATATGGATGAACTGCGAAAGTCCAACCCAAGACTTCGTGTGCCTGATGTGCCGGTATCTTTTTCGAGGCAAATGCAACGTCCACCCAAGTCCAATGGCAAGGCACCTGAGAGGCCGCGAAGGAAGCGAGGAGATACCTCAGCTAGACTTATGGAGGGTATACTCCCGACTGATGTCATTCGTACCGAGAACATGATGTCGCCCAAGGAGTACTTAACGATTCTAGAAGATCTTGCCCTGCGATATCGACTCAACATCGCAGTTGGTTGTGGTTTTGATGCGCTAGAGACTCCTAGAAAGGACGGAAAGAACACCAAAAAGTACCTTGACCTGTGGCCTATCCAGATGTCGGCTGAAGTAACATCCGATGGCAAGAGCTTACTCACCACAAATTTTGATACATGTAAGTATGGTATATCGATGAGCCATTTGCAAACTAACCGTTGTAGATACTCTGATTCTTCAACTCGGACATATCCTTCACAGCGTCCAACTCTGGAAGCAAGTATATACAGTACGAGTTATGGTGTTTGTGGAATATGAGAGCGAGGTACACGAAGAACATGCCCGTGTACTGGCACTTCTTGAAAAACTACGAATCGACGCACAAGTCAACGTATTCTGCTTGTCGTCAGGCAGTTTGAACACTTATGAAATCATTGTCAACGGTATTGGGAACGATATAGATTGGGAAATCGTTGTCAACGATACACTTCGAAACGAAGAGTGGTGGGATGATGTTCAGATGTATAGAGGACGCGCAGATAACATGACTTCGACTCAGGAGCTGGATCAGCTTGAACAGATTTACGATTCGACATCCGGCAGACCCGGTTTGTACAACCCACATGAGGAGATATATGAGCGCCGACGCGCAAGCACAACGGATGTTCCCGAGCTGCCACGACGGCCGGCTATTCGGATGCTGTCGAAAATGGGTGTCAGTATGGGGATCCATACACACCATCTGCAGGACGATGCGTTAGATGAAACGAGTAGCGAGGACGACGAAACAGAAGATTCCCCGACAGATCTACTTGAAGATGAGGAGATGGGGTATAGCTCTGTGTTGGAACAGGACAACAATGATGACGCCAGCATCGGCCCGAGTGATTCGGTACATCAACCTTTACTGGCGGGTGGAGATTCTCATGATGAGAACGGCAGAGTTCGTGGTGACTTTTGGGAAGGTTTTGGCCGGCGTTCCAAGTCTGACACCGTTGGGGATGCCGTTTCTACATCGTACGGCACTATGTCATCTTCTGCAACGGTGAAGGGTGTTGGAGGAGCGCAAACATCACAGACTGCATCAGCTTCTCAACAAACGAACCAAAGGCCACAGCAAGGCAGTACAGACTCTGCCCCTGCAGATATGCCCTCTCTTGTCTCGCGAGACTCGCTGGGACCTGCGGACGCATTATCCCGTGCACGCCCGGCAAGCCCTTCGCGAGAAGATACTGTGCGCCCGTATCGCGGTGGTACGACAACACCAGGAAGGCCGACTCTCTCCAGGCAATCTTCGGCCGTGAAGTTCTCCAGCCGTCCAGTTCCCGAGACAAAGATTGTCAATTCGGAGGCGGAAGGGTCCACGATTAGCTTTGCGCCGCCGTCTAGTACAGATTCAGAAACACCAAAAGCCGGGGCGTATCGACCAAGCTATTCAAGGCAGTCCTCCATGGGCAACTATCCACCTCGGGCCGGTTCTCAAGCAACGGCTGGCGAGATCGAGAGCAAGAAAATCTCTTTTGCGGAGCAGCCTGACTACGAGCCATATTCGGCGCATCATTCCCGATTCCATTCGCGGCGCAGTTCTCGAGGATCTACACAATACGGCGGCGAATCTTGTGAGCAGATACCCGAAATGCTCGAGAGATACCGATTAAGCTCGCACTTAGAGGAGGAGGCGCAGGAACCCGGATACACGCCCCAGGGGTTAGAGCTGTCATTCAACGAGCTGCCAAGCAGAGCTCAGCACCTCATTGTCAACGAATTGATGCGTCAACATTCCAAAGACACAGCTGTGCTTCTCAGCACTCTGCCTATTCCCACAGAGGGTACTTGTTTGGACGAAGCAGCGACAATACAGTATTTGTCTGATGTTGAGTTGCTTTGCAATGAGCTACCACCCACGTTGTTGGTGCTCAGCAATAACATGACAGTAACAGTCAATCTTTAGATACATAGGTATAGGCAAGCCTAACCAACAGATACCATACACGATATAAATGAATCACAAAGCAAGCAATGAATTTAACAAAGCCGCAATATTCCCATGATTGACAGCTAGCCGAGCATGGATCTATCTAGCGAAGTGCACGGGTCTAAGTGAGCGAAATACTACCAGTCATCCAGTCATTCTACCACCCACTACACCAAGGACAATGTCTCCAACAAAATATGGCGTCAGCCGAGTCATGGCCAACAAAGAATGGGCAAAGATTGCTAGCCAGGAACCGCTTTGAGAAAGCTTGTCAGGTACAGGAACCGAGGTTCGAGCCAACAAATATTTTGTCCGAAGACCTCGATATAGTTTATTGTGAATTCTTGCAAGCTCTCTTAGAATTACAGGGGCAACACCCACTGGAATGGTCTCTGAAGTTCTGGATATACATTCTTGGTTGTGGATAGGCGTTAATTTTTGGTGGCTTGGTACCATGATTCATGGGCCACATGGCTTTCCCCCCACGCCGTCTTGTCTCTTTTCTCAGTCTCTCGTTAAAGTGAGAATTGATTCAAGAGGTTGGTCTGGTTAATTTTGGTAACAGCTAGTTATTGAACCTGGCTTGTGCTCATACTTGTCGGGTTCTTTTGTGGTGTCTCTTTCTGCCTTGGAGATACTAACTTCGTGTGAGTCCAAGCACAATCTGGTGTCACCCAAACCGCATTCTTGGGACGCAAACTCTTTGTGGTGAGCCGTGCCGTGTTCCCACCATCTTTGACGTCTTGTCGATTTACTACGTATGTACTACGCAAGGCTAAAAACCTCATCCATGGAGTCAGCCCCCGCACAAATGACAGTTTGGTTGCTACTTAGCGTTGTCATCGGAACCTCCGAGCCGCCATAGGTAAGACGCGGCGTATACTATTTCGACTATTTTCCAACAAGGTTTTGCTCTGCAGGTCCTTAACCCAAGATAAACTCTATCCTAAAAAGAAACACCAGCCGCTGGAGTCTTCAGGCCTGTCAAGCACCAAGACCCCTCCCGTCTATCAGTCACTTACATTCCAGTCCGCCAACCTGACACCACTTAGCCTGGGCAAAAAAGGGGACTTACAAGCCAATCCGAGGTTTGTTATAAGCAGAGGGCCGGGTATCTGTTTAAAATCAGGTTTTTTAAAGAGTTTGTTCACTTATCTCTGAGACATTGGTCTTCGGACAAGCCCTGTTCTTATCCTTCCCCCCCAACCTCTTCGCTCGTCACGATGCCTTCTTGGACCATCACCAACGACGACAAGATGAGCAGTTGGCGGGACCAGCTCTCACCCCGGAATTTGAGTTTCCGGGGTCTTAGAAGAGCTTCAGAGTCGGTGGCAAAGACAAACTCTTCGTCGACAAAAAACGACTTTACTATGAAGCATTTTCCTGACCGTCCTACAAGGAGGATCACTGAAGCCGAGATTCCCAGCGACGAAGATTGTAAAAAGACACTTACAAACATGAGAAAGGCGTCATTATCAGATCATATACATATACATCGACGACACGAATACCATCATCAGCATCAAAACCAATTATCTCCAGTGCCAGAGCCAATGCCTACGCCTGAAGAATATTTCACAATAAAAGTACCCAAGATTGAGCTGCCTCGGATAGAGCAACCAGAGCCATCACCACGATCTCCACCACAACGATCTCAGTCAGAACGAGCTCGGCCAGAACAGCTTCAGACTGAAAAGCCTCGAGCACAGCAGCCGTCAAGATTAACATTTGGACCTTTCATCGGTCAATTCAAATCTGCTTACGGGCCACTTACACCAGCCCAAGAAGAACCCAATGCACTTGAAAATGCAGATATCGCAGGGCCCACGACAACACCGGATGGACTACAAATACCAGGAGCGCCGATAGATATTCGAAAAAGTATTTTGGCTGTCGATGACCTCAACTTGGCAACTGAACCAGCTCCTTCGCCAGTTGTCATCAGCGAGGCCAAAACCATCAGGCTCGAACGAGTAGACAACACACAAACGCCTGGTGTCTCACCTTTCTCATCACCACGACCCAGCAATGCTTCATCGTCAGGATGGCCTATGCGAAAACCGTCAGTTCAAATGGTTGCTATTCGACGTTCGTCACAGGACTCTCAGCGGCGCAAACCTTCTGTCCACACAGTAGTCGTGAGGCGCTCCTCAACAAAACCTCATTCAGACGCCCTCAACTCACATCCAACTCACTCATCTACTGCGCAAGTCCATGTTCGACAAAATAGCGCCTCAGATCCTTTGTGTCGTGTGTGTCACACTGGAATCGCTGAAAGGTCTGGTACTTGCTCCATTTGCGACAATGACTCTATGCCAGCGAGCCCCGTCGAAAGTGGCCCTAACTTTTCGAGGCTTCATCATAAACCAACCGTCAAGAGGTACAACCGTCCTCCACCTCTAGTCCCTCAATCCCTCGACAGTATCGCAAAGCTCCATCGTCCATCGGCATCTCTTACATCAGACCCAGAAGCCAACCAAATCTCACCGCCACCATCACCCGGATCTCGCAGTAGTAGCACAGCTGAGACTGTCAAGACTCTCGCTACTGGTCCTTCTGTACCTCCAACGCCCATGTCAGCGCTATCGACACCTGAGGTATTCAAGCGATTCCAAGAAGAAGTCGAGAACCGAGCCAAGTCAGATGATAGTCCCGCATTTGACGATCCTTGGATGATCAAGCCCAAAACTCCCGAGGACGATGTATATGAAGATGACTGGGCCGATTACTACTTTGACGAGCAAAACTTCAATGCTGGACCTGGCAACGAGACTCAAGACCCAATGCCTGGTTTGCATTTCGTCCCAAGCCCAGTCTGTCCAGGTCCAGGATGGATCTGAAAGTCACATAAAAGGATATTATGTAAAAAGACTGTATCATGTGTTTATGTAAAATTCTAGGTAGCGGGTTCTGTTTTTCTATATCCCTGGTCAGGTAGCGACAAGCGTCTTTTTTCAATCATGAGTCTATGTCTCTTCATAACCATCTCTTCGTGACATCTTTTCCCTCGTCTAAATCTAAGTACTCTTTTTCTTTTTCTATCCTTGTACTCTATAGGGTTTTAGTAACGGTCAATCCACTTGAATCGCCGCCCTCTAGTTCTATCAAACCTCCAGCTTCGAGTCTCTTCTTCCACTTGTTGCTCTCATACCGCGCAAAGATTATTGTCATGCGCAATGTAACATCACTGCTTGAGTCGTGCTCCTTAAGAGCTTCCGCCACGGGTGTGAAAGTCCAGCGACCGAACGCCCAGTTGAGGATGTAGCGACCCGATGCGCTAGGCTCTGGCTTAGGGATATCAGGGTCTGAGTTTGTTGGTGGGGAGGAAAGTGAGACGAGAGCCTTGATGCGGTAGGCTTCGTCCTTGGGCGCAGAGGAGAGGAACGCGATGAGCTTTTCGGTGTTGATGCGTGATGAGGGGTCGGCCTTGAGAACGACTGAAAGAACCTCGACTTCGCTCTGGTGGTTGTGTGAGTGGCCGTTTGTTGTTCCATTGGAGTTCTCATGGCTGTGTCCGTTGGTTCCATTGGTCTTCTCGACATCTGCCTCTGTCAACTCTTGCGCTAAACCACCATCCACACCAAAGACCAAGTCCATGGAGACCTTGCCCTTGTCGCTCTTGACCTTGGCAACGTCCACCTCCAGATCACCAACCCGGTCGAGACACTCGTCATATCGCAGCATGCTGACATTCTCCCACTTGTTGAAAACGATAAGATCCGTGTAGCGCGCCTGAATGCGGGCTGTGTAGCTGGTATCCTCGTAACCCTTCCAGTTCTCAACGTCGATAACGCTGATGACACCATCAAGAACGTACTTTCCAGACTCGCGCGCAAGACGGTTCACTTCGAGAGCGAGAGTCGCGGGGAAAGCAGAGCCGCTGGTTTCGATAACGATTCGATCGGGGCTGACGGTGTCTTCGAGTTCCTTAAGTGCGGGGCCAAGTTGGCCGACGAGGTTACAGCAGATGCATCCGTTGAGGAGTTCTTGAACACCCGAGATAGAAGAGTTGGCTGCGAGTTGCGAGTCGACAGCGAGATCGCCGAATTCGTTCTTTAGAAGAGCGAGTTTGTAGTCTGGGTTTTGGGCGCGAAGTTGGGGAATGAGGTTGAGAATGAGCGTCGTCTTGCCCGAGCCCAAGAAGCCGGTAACGATGGTGATGGGAATCGGCGACATCTTGCTATTCTTGCGATTCTATCGAGTACCTGAACTAAGAAAAAGGACCGCAGCGTCAAAAGATTTGTTCCGGATAAAATACCTCTTCAGCGGTAGACAAAAACAATTAAATCAGTAACTACTATAGTAATTGTTGGGTGATGGTCAGCCCATCAGAGCGGCCCGATAAGATAGACTTTTGACCGTTATCGGGCCTTATCGGACAACACCCCGCCGTCTGTGACTTGACGTCACCTGTGAGAGGTCCGGGGTTGGTTGACAGCTGAAGTTTCATAGGGACGCGCATTGATTTACGCCAATTGCGTATGCCAATGCTGGGATAAGGCCAAGGAAATGACGGTAGTTACAGTTACTTTCCATCAATAAAGACGATATTCACCTTCCTCTTTTTCTCTTGGATCATTATCGCTTACATCGGCACATCAGTCTTCTTTAGGAAAATACAACTTCTACAAACAGCAATGATGACATCCCAAGAATCAGGCAAGAACAACAGCGTCCAGGACGAGCCGTTCAAGAAGCAGCTTGATAAGGCTGCGGACGAGACTCGAGAGATGGAAAACCAGAAGCCCAACCCCATTGTCGAGAAGAGTAGGTCATTCTCAGAGAACATCTTAGCAATAGACCAAGACTAACAGGCATTCAGTCACAGAATACGTCCCTGCAGCTGCCAAGGTCTTGCCCGCTCGTCAGAGCCCTCCCAAGGAAGAGGACAAGCCTTCAGGACCTCCCGAGCGACCCCATCATGATCACAAGATTGAGGACTTTGTAAGGGACCAGCACAGAAGTCAGGGTCTTGATGGTGTTTTGGGAAACTATCCAAATGACGAGTAAACACGCCAGGTTATTGTGGAGGAGATTCATGGCATTGTATAATAGGGTATCCGCGAACACGATTGAATGAACTTACGATTTTCCATGTTTGATTGAGAACGTAAAGTTGCACTGTCAAGTGCCGTGATGATCAACGTTAACCGCGTCAAGGATTATTTATCCTGGTAGTCGGCAAAGACTTTTGAGCCTCATGAGCTTAAACATCACAAGTTTGCCAATGGTCTCGTCTTGGTCCGCATGGCTGTTTTCCAGCATAAGCCTAAAAGCCAAGCGTGGAGAGAGAGCATTGGTGGGGCGCAGCAACGCGAAAAACAGAGGTGCAAAATCTGCATTTCACAGCTGACAGTCCAACACAGCAATCAAGCAGCACACATTTACGCAGGCAGACACGCAGACTTTCAACTAGTCGCGAGCAATAAGCTACTAGGTAAATATCAAAATCCTTTTAAGGATGATGAGATGTCCCCCCTTCTTGGCAATACAACGCCTACAGATTCCGTTGCGAAACAACGAAGCTGGCGAAGATTTTCCTATATCCAAGGGTTATAATCTACTGAGCGTTTCCCGCAATGGGAAAGGCAACGCGACACCGTGAGAAGTTAGCCATAAAGGCCGGGTGAAGGTCGTGGCGGCTCAGAAAACAATTAAAAATTGCTTTTTGATCTAAGGAGCAAAAACAAAAGAGATCGGGAGAAAGTCGAGTTTATATACCCGTGAGAAATCTGCGAGTGGGGCTACTCTGAGGGCTGATTATTCAGCAGGCTATGGGTCGCTCCACCAAAAAGTCTGACAGAGGTGGTTGGGAGTGGGCACAGTGGGACTGGATGTCAAACTGCCAGACTGCTTACCCTAAGACGACCGGATTGCTCTAGGTTAACGAATGGAATACTGAGATGCCTTAAGTATGTTTTCAGATGAATGGTTTTATGATTTGAAGGGCTTCTAGAGAGATGTCTGATATATCAAAACAGGCACAGAAGCAACTGCTTCGTGCTAAACAATAACCATCAGTACCCACCCATGCGCCTGAAAATTTCAACCAGTAGTCTTATACGCAGATTTGATTACCCAACATAATCGAATATCTTCGTTCGCACACTTGAAAGGACGTCGTCAATGGTATGCCTGCTACATTAAATCAAACTTCACACAGAGCCTTAAGAAGATTCTCTGCAATCCGTCAAATATTGTAGAGCTGCATCTGGTTATCATCAGAAAACGGGATGGCCTAACAGATGTAGCCCAAGAATAGGGTAGTCGGGTGAGATTGATCTTAAAAACGATCTATTTTCAACTAGGACCGGCTTGGTATGAGATTATCTAGCAACAGCAAAATACAACCCTATAGTAACAACACCGCTGTCAGCTTACCTAGGGCTTTCTGAGCCCCTTGCCCAGCATTTCAGTGCCAACTTCCGTAACGAGCTTCTCATCAGGAAACTTCGACTTCTTAGCCAGAATGCTATCCTGCGCGCCAACTGCCTGAAGAAGGTCTGGCAGTTCTCCATCAAGCTTGGTACCATAAACCAAGTGTCCCAGAGCCAATAACATCCCATGTAATGCCTCCGAAGACTTCTCTTCCAGGGATATGGCCTCTACTACGGACGCAGCGAGTTCAAGTTCATCATCTCCAGACAAAGTCGGCTTTGAATTACTTCTGGCTTTTCGGTTTGCCAATGACAAATTGAAAAGAAGTGATGAAGCTGCAACCCTTACGTTATTGTGGCTCTCATCCAAGAAGCTAGACGAGACGAGAAGGATGATGGCTGCTCGTAACGAGTTGTCTCGCATGATTTCATCAGGGAATAGAGGTGTTGAGAAGAAGTTGCAGGCCATCTGAAGTGTGACGAGACGCAAAGCGTAGGGACACTCCGTTTTCTGAGCGACAAACTCTAGTACCGCAAGAACGGTTTCGTGACCCTTCTCCTCTGCAAAGAAGCCGCTGATTCTGGGATCTGAGAGTGCACATCTGAACAAGTCCACAATAGTAAAGAGCATATCGATAGGCAATGATATGACCGATTCCTTTACCAGACTTGCCAAATGGCCCATATCAGGAATCACCGCGCTCGAGGGACCGTCTTTCGCTCGATCCTCAAGATATTGCTTCAGAGCTTTGACTTCTGGCTTACCAGCGACCTCGGAGCCCATCTTCACCATGAGCTTATCCAATGGGGGAACCTTTGTATAAAGGACTGGCTTTACGTTCGGGTTCGCAAATGTAGGAAGGCGAAGTCGTTCATGAGGATGGACAGGGTGGGCCATCTGGACAAGAAGCTGTACATTGCCTCGAAGGGCAGCTGGATCAGCCCCTGACCATCGATTTTCCTCTTCACCATGAAGGAAAGTCACGATGGTGGGAGTCGCACTGATTGAATACCGACTTCCGATCTCATTTTGTTGTGGCTGTGAAATGTCGACTTTCATGAGAGTCGCCTTATCACCAACTTCTTCTGCGAGTTGGTCATAAATCGGGTAGAGCGTCTTACAAGGAGGGCATGTCGCTGATGTGAAGAAAACAACGGCGCATGAGTTCTTTGCCTCGGTCATCAAACGATCAAACTCAGACGCGTTGGTAATGTTCTTGACGCCACCCTTTGGAGCTGGAGCTGGCGTCTGAGAGCTCTGCTGTAACCCGAGAATAGAGCCATTCTGTCTTCCGGCATTGATTCCTTGAGTAAGCTGTGGCAATAAAGCCCGACCCATGGGAGAGTCAAGAACAGCTTGTGGCATCTTGACGATGTGTTCAGGGATGCCTTTTCCTAGTAGGAAGTTTGCAAAGGAGTCCGAGAAATTATTGCAGTTATGATGAAACAAGTCATACGCCTATGCATTGTCAGATCTAGTCATAAATGAGATATCAGATTTTCATACCTCTAATGTAAAGATGGGTCGTAGAGAATCGAGGAACTCCTCAATGACATCCATAGGGAGATGCGTCGTACCAAGAGGAATCTTTTGGAGTGGCTGACCAAGGTGTGACGAGCCTGGTCTAATCGCGATAATGCCACCATCGTAAACGTATTCCTTGCCGTTGAGTTCTATTGAAGTGTGGTATATGGCATCGAGTTGGAAGCCCAGAATACCCATAGACATTTGACGAGCCAAGCCTCTTGAGAGGTCATAGACATAGAGTTGCACATCCATTTCTTCGTCACCGACTGGTCAATGCAATGCGCCTTGGTGCTCAAATTATTTATGAAGAGGACGTTTGATAAATGGTGAAATGTGTAGATGATGGTTAGACGCAAGTAAATGTTGTTCTGATTGGTGTTGAAGAGAGGCAGATCAAGTCTGAGTTATCTATTACTACAATGAAGCAGGCAACATTGCGTACGACTGGAACATTCTGGAGGCGCAGATACAAAGGTCTACGTAGGCGGCAAATTTATATCTTCTCATGATTACAGTGATGAGAAGGATCTCAGAAAGGGTGATTTTGGAAAGAGAGTAATTGATACGGCATTCACATCCAGAACCTACATGACTTCGTCCTCTGACTGAACACTTTCTCAAACTTCATGACATCAAATGCCGTCTTGTCTTGTCGCATCTTGACGATCTATCGAGTGGGGCGTCTAAAATTAGGCGAGTCTTTGCTTTGCAGGTTCAGGGGCTTGCAACATTTTTCTAGGGGAGATCAGCCCCTGATAGATGCAGATGCGGCGGGCACCATCGCCATGGCCGTGGAGGTGAGGGTGGTTCTGGATGCAGATTGGCTACAAGATGCAAACCAAACCATTTCCGTGTCCTCCAAAAAAGTATACGACCCCCCTTTCTCATTGTTATCTGCAGCATTGCCAGCTTGTCACTTGTCTCGACAACCGCCATTTCCTTCATCCCTTTTTTAATGGAAATTAATTCTTCTTTGCCACGCTCCAGTCTCCTTCTACTCCAATTCACCCTACTCTAAGACACTCCCTCCCCCCTACCTTAGAAGGGACCCTCCCATGCTCGACCTAGTCCAGGCCCTTTAAAGACAATCTTATCTCCCTTCTCGCGAGACCCGCGCTCATGAGAACACCCACATCACCGTCTTCATCAAAGTTCCCTGGCTTCGATCCCCACGAGAAACCAGACCGATACAAGTTCAAGCCTAAAAGGCAAGGCGTTATTGGCAGGATGAAGGAATCTTGGATGTCACAGTCCCAGCGGACGAGGTGGATTAAGACTGCCGCCATCGTCTTTGCGATCGTTACCCTCTTTTACTTTATCTCCCCCAAGGGTGTCGAAGTGTATCATGAAGGTACGACAGGTGGAGGTAGTAGCAGCAATTGATCGATTGGGAATGCCTCCATGCTAACAATATCACAGTTACCCAGCCCGCCCAAGGTAGCAACAATGGTGAACCTGCCCCGATTTCTTCTCCTACTAGCTCTCGATGCACAACACCCTACAAGGGCAAGCCTCTTGTCCAGTATGTTCTCATGATCGATGCCGGCAGCACTGGCTCTCGAATCCACGTCTACAAGTTCAACAACTGCGGTCCTACACCCGAGCTCGAGGGCGAGGAGTTCAAGATGACAGATGTTCCCGTTGGCGGTCTGAGCAAGTACAAGGGTGACCCCGTCGCTGCTGCTAAGACTCTCGATCCTCTCCTGAAGGTTGCCATGGACACTGTTCCCGATAAGCTCAAGGGCTGTACTCCCGTTGCTGTTAAGGCTACTGCTGGTCTTCGAATGATCGGAGCCGAAGCTGCCGGTGCTATTCTCGACGAAGTCCGACGACACCTCGAGCAAGATTATCCTTTCCCTGTTGTCGACAAGGAGAACGAGGGCGTCGTTATCATGGACGGCTCTCTGGAGGGTGTCTTTGCTTGGATCACTACAAACTACCTTCTTGGAAAGATTGGCGGTCCCGATAAGAGCGAGACTGCCGCTATCTTTGATCTCGGTGGTGGATCTACTCAGATTGTTTTCGAGCCTACTTTCAAGGGTGCCGCTGATGGTGGTATGCCCGAGAAGCTTGCTGAGGGCGATCACAAGTATAACCTCGACTTTGGTGGTCGTCACTTTGAGCTTTACCAGCACTCTCACTTGGGTTACGGTCTGATGGCTGCCCGCGAGGCCATTCACGCCACTTTGATCAAGGACCTCGTCGCTTCCAAGGAGGGTGATAAGAGCTGGTTGAAGGAACCTGTCGTTAACCCTTGCATTGCCCCCGGAATGAGCAAGGCTGTCAACGTCACCGTCGAGGGTGACCAGACCCCGACTCTTGTTACTTTCAAGGGACCCACAGAGCCCGCTCCCGCTCAGTGCCGCAACCTGGCTGAGAAGATCCTCAAGAAGGATGAGAAGTGCGCTCTTGCCCCTTGCTCTTTCAACGGTATTCATCAGCCTCTACTGTCCAAGACTTTCAGCAAGGAGGATGTCTACATCTTCTCTTTCTTCTTCGACCGCACTAAGCCCCTTGGCATGCCCGACTCCTTCACCCTCCGTGAGATGCACGATCTCTCCCAGACTGTTTGCAAGGGCAAGAATGCCTGGGATGTTTTCACTGCTGTCCCTGATGCGATCAAGGAGCTCGAAGACCGACCTGACTGGTGCCTGGACCTCAACTTCATGATGGCCCTTCTCCACACTGGTTATGATATGCCTATTGACCGTGAAGTCAAGATTGCAAAGAAGATTAAGGGTAACGAGCTTGGCTGGTGCCTTGGTGCTAGGTATGTTCCCATTATTAATAAGATTCAACCCCTACTAACAACTCTGCAGTTTGCCTCTTCTTGCAAGCGGTTCTGGCTGGTCTTGCAAGGTCAACCAGATTGCTTAAAGATATACCACAGGATGCTAGGCGTTGAATGGAAATGCATGACGTTTTTCTTTTTACTATTAGACCGGTTCTTTAGAACGGCAACGACTTTTGGGATATGGCAAAAATCATCGCAATGGACCATCGGCATCATGAACTTAAGATGGACTAGAATGCAAGTTCGGACTGGCTTTCTGGGGAACTGGGGTCCTCGACTTGTCATGACGTGTAGATTATTATAGAATTATTTAATACCAGGTACCCGCCTTATACCGGCGCGGTCACCATGCCCATGACATCTTCAATAACCTCTTCAGGACCAATGTCCTCTAGCAATGCTTCTACTGCTTCTATTTTGCTACCCCATTGCATACTCCTCTCCTTTTCAGGGGGAGTCAGCTGGATTCGATGCAAGTAAACCTTCGGTGCAGCAAGGCCGACAAGAGCTGGTGTTACAAAGTCTAAACCATGCAAAGCAGCAAGACAACGTATGAGTTGACCGAAGTGTTTTGTGGCTGTAGGACTGATGCCTCCAGCGACAGCCCGGTGCATACGAAGGAATGAAACAATGTTCATCATGTAGCGTGTGACCTCCACATCTACCTGAACCTCTTTACTAAGTGTACCAAGATAACTAATATTCTGTAATGGGTCAGTTATATCTTTATAAGCAAGAAGAGGTAACATACAGCCTCGACAATGAGGGGCGGAGCTGAGGTGGTGTCTTCCCCAGGGCCCCTTTTTACGACACTTCCCGCGGACGCGGTATCGGCATCATTACCACCATCGGCTTCATCTAAGTTAACGAAGCCATCCTCGGGATTATGCCAATATGCTATATATAAAAAGTCGTTCAAGTGTGCCGTCACACGAGCCTCGCCTCCGCTGGCTGCCTCTAATACCGGGACAAAAACAAATTGTTTTGGGGCAGCTTGTACAGAGGTTCGTGTAAATATGCGACGGGTTCGTAAGAGTTCTAGGGCCTGGATCTGGACGGCTTGTGGTGCCCGGTCCAGGTTCTTCGCGAGGACGACATTGGCTATTTGAGATGCAGGAGCACCACCGGGTGTAAAAGGACTGAGTGGTGCGCGCGGATGCGATGTCGATGGCCTCGATGTGAAGTATGAATCGGGGTTGCGCAACGCTGTAGGCGAGTGGCTAGAAGGAGAAGCCGGATTGCCCAGGAGAAGAGCGGAGGCGAAGTCTTCGAGGGTTGTAGATGGAGTACAGTCGACAACAACCCAGCTGAGACCAAAGGTCTTTGCAGCTACAAGTTGCAATTCTTGTATCAAGTCGTCGATCGCTTCAGACGGTATGCTGACAAGGCAATGTTCGCGACTAATTAGACAGAGAAGTATGGCCAGCTCGAGGTCACTCAGAGCATGAACCTTGTCGAGAAGGCCGTCATCCGCCATGGTTCAGCCGTCTTAGCCTCGGTGATACATCCATGAGGCCTTGAGCATTGATCGTAGAAGCTCACCAAAAATGGCCCCTAGGAAAGCATCCCTTAATCATGGCTGGTCTAGAAGCTCAGTCGCATGATAAGAGCTCCATATGATGTCACGTGGAGTTGCACAAGACCAACCACCAGTGGCTTGGAACCCACACTTCACTTATGCATAGCGCTAAGCTCAAGACAGACTAGCTCCACATACATCACCTCGAGCGACCGACGAGGCTGCGACATTGGTACCTCCGCCCACCGTCATCTACCGCCGCCATCTCCAAACAACACAAACCTTTTGCGAACCCGATAATCCACGACTGGACTTTTGTGCCAGATTAACTGCAAGCAGCGGGTCTGTCGTTTAACGAAGAAATACCGCGCTTCGAACAATAGAGGAGTCCGGCTTCCAGAGAAGCTAGGTTAACCTTCGACGCCTCGACTATTGCGGTTTGAAGGCACGAGATAACGTCATTGAGCAACGCTCCCTTTTCACAAACGATTATTCACCATGTCTTCACGAAAGAAGGTTCTTCTCAAGGTGCGATGCGATGCAAAAACCGCCAAGAATCTTCCGGAACCTTGAGTATTGATATTAGAGTGGAATAGGTTATCATTCTGGGCGATAGCGGTGTTGGCAAGACCAGCTTGATGAACCAATATGTACGCACCTCCAGCGATTATCGACTAGAATTGGCCATAACTGATACCGTTTTGTAACAATAGGTCAACAAGAAGTTCAGCGCAAGCTACAAGGCTACCATCGGTGCCGATTTCTTAACTCGAGAGGTCCTGGTCGATGATCGACAAGTTACCATGCAGGTAGGACAAGGAAACACAAATTCGAGTCTGAGGGACAGCGATGCTGATTGTTTTGGATAGCTTTGGGATACCGCCGGTCAAGAACGATTCCAGTCACTCGGTGTTGCGTTCTACCGAGGCGCCGACTGCTGCGTTCTAGTCTACGACGTGAACAATGCCAAGAGTTTCGAGGCGCTGGACAGCTGGAGAGACGAGTTCCTCATCCAGGCTTCTCCTCGTGACCCTCCCAACTTCCCATTTGTTAGTGGTCTACTGATTTCGATGATGGAAGTGTGCTAATGCAAGGTCCAGGTCGTGCTTGGTAACAAGATTGATGTTGAGGAGAGCAAGCGAGTGGTAAGTTAACTGGAATCGATGTACTGGAAGCGATCTAACGTCTTTAAGATTTCCAACAAGCGAGCCATGACTTTCTGCCAGTCCAAGGGCGATATTCCTTACTTTGAGACAAGTGCTAAGGAGGCTATCAACATTGATCAGGCTTTTGAGGGTTAGTACTCCTGTTCGATGGATGTGTAGAAACTAACAGTTTGTAGTCATTGCTCGTAACGCCCTGGCCCAAGAAGAGTCCGAAGAGTTTAGCGGTGACTTCGATGACCCGATTAACATCCACATCGAGAACGACCGCGATGGCTGTGCTTGTTGAAGGAGCAAACTAGACGATGAGCAGTGCCTAATGCTGCTTGGATTGGCAGAGACGTGTAACAGCGTTTATTTAAGAGGAGGTACTTCTCTGGTCGATTATTGATATTGCCTGGATGTAGCATTCTGAGGCAACCCGGGTTTTATTTTAGTCTTTTTGTTTCTCATAGGTGTTCATACATGGATGCGAGTTCTCTCTTTTAAGTCTGCTTCAACTCTTGGTGACTGTGATGTTGCATACTGGATATCCATAGATATGGTTAAACTTGGTGATCCCCTACAATCGAGAAGTCAAGTCTGTCGGATCATAGCCGAGAGGCTAAAGCTATTAAGCCCCAAGTTGAGGAAAGTCGAGCCATTATGAATGTCATTTCAAGCCTTTATCCATAATGGGAAGCTTGAAGCTGGAGCTATCAAAGTCCCGAGGCAAGGGACCCACTCAGCTCCGAGGCCTGCGGAGCGCTCCCAATGATAGCGACCGATACCCCGGATTCTTAGAGTACCCACTTGTCATTCTCGAGCCGTGAGAGGTCCAAAAGGTGTAGTCATCAACCGCGAACCTCGGCTCCATCGCCTGAACATTCGATGATGTGCGGAGAACTTGGAGCTGGACAAACCTGGGGTAGAATTAATTACTGTAGCTTGTACTTTATTTCTTCATATCTCATGCCAATTCCTCCTTTGTTCCTGTCTTTTTCACTTTCTGGAATATTGCTGTTGAGACACCCTGCGTCATCACTCGTGAACACTATTACCCCTTACTACGCTACACTATAATCATCATCTCAAGTCGACTTCAGAACGTTACGATGTCGGCGAGAATCCCAGCCATTGTATGTGAAATCGCCCCTTTATGCTACGTGATGAGAATAAGACTAACATAGACGGTCCAGGTTGCCAATCGCGTCAGCGATGCTGCCAAGAAACAGCTTGACCTCGTTGCCAAGTTCGTTGAGGAAGAATGTATCCCGTCAGTGCTTCTTTCGCGCTCGCGCAAACTCATCGCTAACCTTACATAGTGCCGACCCTGTGGTAGAAGCCCTTGCTGGCGAGGGTGATGCCCGTTGGGAAGGTCACCCATCTATCATTGAGGACTTGAAGGAGAAGGCTCGCAAGCTTGGTCTCTGGAACATGTTCCTCCCCAAGGGTCATTACAAGGAGTCTCCCGGCTGGACCAACCTCGAATACGGTCTCATGGCTGAGTGGCTAGGTCGCTCATCCGTCGCGTCTGAGGCGTGTAACTGCTCTGCTCCCGATACCGGTAACATGGAAGTGCTGGCCAAGTATGGTAACGATGCTCAGAAGCAACAGTGGTTGAGACCTCTGATGGACGGCAAGATTCGCTCAGCTTTCCTCATGACCGAGCCCCAGGTCGCTTCCTCTGATGCCACCAACATTGAGCTGAGCATTCGCCGCGAGGGTAACGAGTATGTTCTCAACGGTCAGAAGTGGTGGTCCAGTGGTGCTGGTGACCCACGATGCCAGATCTACATCGTCATGGGCAAGACGGATCCCGACAACAAGGACCCTTACCGTCAGCAATCCGTTATTCTGGTTCCCGCCGAGACACCCGGTATTACTATCAACCGTATGCTCAAGGTCTACGGTTTCGATGATGCGCCTCACGGTCACGGACACCTGACATTTAACAACGTGAGGGTGCCTGCTTCTAACCTTGTTCTTGGAGAGGGACGAGGATTTGAGATTATTCAGGGTCGCCTTGGACCTGGCCGTATTCACCATGCTATGCGCAGCATTGGTGCTGTAAGTCTACCTTCATCCTCATACTACAATGGCCTATTCTAACCATATGATAGGCCGAGCGCGCTCTTGACTGGATGCTCCTCCGAGTCAACGACGAGTCCAAGAAGCCCTTCGGTAAACTCCTGCGCGAGCACGGTGTCATCATTGAATGGATCGCCAAGTCTCGTCTTGAAATTGACGCCGCACGTCTTATCGTCCTCAACGCAGCAATTAAGATGGACGAGCTAGGTGCCAAGAAGGCCCTCAAGGAGATCGCCGAGGCAAAGGTCCTCATTCCCCAGACAGCCCTTACTGTTATCGACCGCGCTATTCAGGCCTACGGTGGTGCTGGTGTTTCTCAGGACACTCCCTTGGCGTACATGTGGGCTGGTATTAGAACACTGCGACTTGCTGATGGACCCGATGAGGTGCATTTGCAGCAAATGGGACGCAACGAGAACAAGCGCAATGTCGAGGTTACCAACACGATTAAGATGCAGAGAGCCAAGACCGATGAGCTGTTGAAGGCTTATGGAGTCCAGAGACTTCACCCCGGTGCTAGAATACAGCACAAGGCTAAGTTGTAAGGTCATGGATGGTAGAGTTAGTGATCAGATGGTTCTTTGTTTGCTTGAACATGCATGCCGAAGCATCTCCGCATGGCGACCATAGTACTCATGTTATTTAGTCTTAAAATATATGATATTGCATACACCGTGCTCTGACCACAGCCAATACATGCTCGACTCCATTGGCCTAACAGATTTTGGACTAGGAATACCCTGAGTTCTTTGAACCCCTTAAGTCCTGACGCACTGGCCTTGATCAATGCACTGATGGGAGATGAAAACAAAGGTCCGTTTCTAGTAACAAGCCGAAGGGATGAGTAATTCAGCCGGTTTAGTCCGGAAAAGACATGTCACTCTGGGCTCCGTTATAGCACCTAGAGGTATAGTTGATACATAACATGTGGGTGTTGTTTTGGATATCCAAGTCGATCAACCGCAATTGGATTTCATGAAGAGCCATATATCAACGACTCATCTACCCCTATCATGAATCAATGCTCAACTCCTCTCAGAACATACCCTCAGGCCCAATGACCACAAGTCATGCCATTCCTATTACCCCAGTGATGATGCGCTGTTCACGGCTTGCCCGCCTTAAACATAGGCCTCAGCGTGCCATTTCTCACAGTGGAGTCTCTTTCCAGGCCATGCCCTGTAACCATCCATTCCAGCATCTAGCCCGCTAGAACGCGGCAACAACCCACGTCATCGGGTCGCGACTGTCCCATATCCTGGTAATTTTCACTAATTAACAGTTGCCCCGTCAACATCAGGCACCGTTTACTTTGCCTGTTAATTTTCTGCTAGTTGTGCATGGCACCTATTTCATAGACGCCGTTACCCTTAACATAAAGAACTTGCAACTCATCACAACTGTTTCTTTCACATCCAACACACACACACACACACA
>NW_022157913.1:0-29539 GCF_003316985.1 Fusarium coffeatum | reverse complement strand
TTTTTTCTTATATCTCTTCTCTGTTTTTTTCTGTGATCTTGTTTTTGCTGTGGTAGTGATGTTGAGGCTTGGATGTACTACGGTTTACAGGGTATCCTGGGTATCCGTGGTGTTTTGGGTCGGCGGCCGGTTTTGTGGGGAATCATGTCGGCCGTCTCGAGGACAGAAGTCGTGATCATCCAATGTGGGGAATCTTTTCGGCCATCTCGTGGACAGAAGTCGTGATTATGTAAGTGCTGTGGTTTTTTTGTAATTTTGGGCGCTCGAACGGGGTGTTGGTGGTTAAGGTTTGGTTGTGTCTGGGTCGTACTGCCTCGCGAAGTTGCCATGTCGTCTGTCGTCGTTCGACAATGACCTATATGGTATTTGGCCATATATAACCTTGGTTGCTGACAGACAATCTTGAACTCTGATAGCTTATCTGCGCGTGACTCCGTGTCCTGAGTCGGTGGTTGAGAAGACATCCCTTGAAAGGAAAGGTTAAAAAGCTGAGAGTGCATATGATAGGGGGGATACCTGCCAGATCTTTCCAACTTCTCGGTCCCGTGTTGTTATTCGTGCCTTCCGTGAAAGATCCCTATCGCCGACCAGGCAGAACCAGCCGGTGCGCTTGCCATGTTATGAATTGGAACGCCGAATCCGAGAGAACACTTGGCCCCCTTTTTGTGGTATCGGCTGCGGTAGGAGTCTCTGATCAAATCATCCGTCGCGCACCATCAACCACTCCGATGCCCTCGAAACTGCCATATGCAGCTTGAGCTTGCCTCCACAAACATTCTCAGCGTAATTCATTTTGCCGCAAGTCATATGTCTGCGAAATCTTTGGCGTGTTCCAACATCGACTCCAGCCCAACCCCAGGCACCGGAAGTATGGCGTTCAAGATTTGTGTCGACCCGCTACGAGAAGTGGCGGAAAATGGAAAAACATGCGCTGATGCGATAGAACCCGTAAGTTAGTTCCAATCCCAACGTGGGTTTCTTTTGTCCGAACCGGGAGGTCGCTTTGCTCCCAGGTTATCACCCACCCTGGACCGTCGTTGACGACATCGTCTCCAACTGCCTCATCATGCTCTCTTGCACTCTTGTTGGCCCCGTCAACGACTATCGACAGCAAATCAATGCCGCTCCCCTCCGTTTTGAGACAGACCAGTCAGTGCAAAGGTGAGACTGGAAGGCCTGGAGATGTTAGTGTTGGAACGTCAAGCGGTGAGTGGATGAACACTTATACCTTGTGTATCTAGACAACTCGCAGGGCTGAACTTCGGGTCTGTTTGTTTACCTGGCAATGGAGGTCAAAGCCACCCCGGAGGTCGGTCTCGTGAGCGGATTCAGTCCCGATCACCACTGGCTTGAGTTGAGGGTTGACTCTGCCGTCGTCGGACGCCGTGATATGGGCTTAGGTCTCTCGTATTATCTTCGATTGATCGTTATCAGACCAGTACTCATGGAGGCTGTTGATCTATAAATGTCAGCGTTGATACGCTAAGGGATAGAGAGGTAGATACTTACCCCTTGCATGGCCAGGCGGAAGTTGATATCGCTATGTATATGGGTCGAAGCGGCGGAGGGCGGGCGAGTAGATATACATTAGCCCCGATAAGGAGTAGTCGTTCTCCATTGTCTTCAAAATGGAATGGCTAGGCTGTATATATATATAACGAATGGAGTAAATGACCAGACGGGAAATCGTAGATGGTGATGTCTTCCTTCGAGTCTAGCATCAGCGCACCGACCAACCGGAGCCGCAGTCAGTCTGTCTGGTGCTACTTTAGCGGCATGAGCGTTTGGAAAGTGGTGTTGTAGAGGTGACCCAGTGAGGGATATCCTTGACAGACGATCTCAGTTCTGCCAATCATTCTCCTCAAGATCAACTTCCACGTTAGGTCGTCCTAGTTTTTGGAAGGCCTCCTTGGCCTTGTTGCTCGTGTAAAAGGTGCAGGGTCTGAAGAACGCCAGCTCTCTTGGACCCATCCGATGCAGGTACATCATTCCCGCCGGGTACACATTGGCAAGGGAGTCGAACAGAACCGCGTCAGCTGCATCTTCGGGGCGAGCGCCCACAATACGACCACAGGCCAACTGTACGGCTCTGTCTTTACTCAGCGTTGCAGAAGGGGCAAGACCTTACTGCCCAAATGACTCTCCTCCAACCTGTTCCAATAGAATTGGGCAGCGTTGTGTGCCGGGATACCGAAGGACAACGCAGACCTCGAAGGGCCGCTGCTACTCTTGCGCTTATCGGTGGGTACCGCCCCTAAGGTCTAAGGGACACGGCTGCATCGATCGCACCTGGACCAGAAGCATGTCGCTGGAGAGATGATTCTAGACGTCTTCGAAAAGGATAAAGAGCCTAGTACATATATATCCATTGTGGACGAAGGTATAGCGCCGGTGAACGTCGCGAAACGTGATTCCTTGCTTGGTCCGGTAATGGCCAGGGGCAATGAACTCCCTTTCCTCTTCAGCAACATTCACAACGTAGCCTCTCCGCCTGGCGCGGAGGCGCTCTCACCCTGCCCCAATACTTTCTATCGGGTTTTATAGTAGAATAACTGGGAAAGGAAAGAGGAGGGAACGAATGGAATGGAAAGGAAAGGGACAGGACACAGAACTAGGCGTCGTGGATCCGTGTCTCCGCTTCTGCCATCCTGTTCAACAGGACAGTCATGTTCCGTCCATGTCTTAGCCACACCCCAGTAGTTTCAGGAGTATCAGACTCCAGGGTACCACAGAGCAAGAAGGCGTTCCATATATAATAGGTGGAATCCCCCCATTGTCGGGTATAGTCACCGCGAGCAAGACAGGTTCTTCTCGCTTGATGTCGACGCTTCCCGATATATAATTGTCCAGTACACGAGGTCGGTTTCAAATAGTGGGCGAACAGGGAGACATAATATGCCATTCAACAGATGTTCAATCGAAATTGCCACTCGATCCAGGAACTGTCGTCGGTAGGTCCGAGTTCCGCTATACCTATATGCTGAAAGCCAGGGAGGGGCAGTATATATCCGAAGTGAGTGATATCGACATCAGCGATGTGAAGTTGCCAAGCAGACTCCGTCGAGGGATGACCGAGAAGCAAAGAAGTAAGTCTCACACGGATGTTGACAAAATTTGTATCTGTAGGCGGTGCCGTGTAGGGCACTAATTTGCTTGGTTTAATCCATTCAGGTCGGGCGTCTAGCATAGCTTGGAGTGCATCCCGGAGCTCTGGGTGGTTTCTTGCGTAAGCACTGGCTCGAAACGCGCTGAAGGAGGCGTCGGTCGTGTCGTACATGCCGGATGGCGGTTCACCCGGTGACTCTGGGTCCGATGACTCCAGGTCCGATGACTCCGGGTCCCGCATCCAGGCCGATGCGAGTGCGAGTGAGACCCCACGCCCAAGCTTTGCATTTGAGTGTTTGTCAAGCAGGGCAGTATGTCGGTTGATGGACTCTTGACAGGTAGGACGATGGAGACTATTGACCAGCCTTCTAGCAAGACGGAAGACCTGGGATCAGCAAGACGTATAGTATGCTCAATGTTGTTTCCACTGTTGAAGCTTGATGAGAACGCCGTTTCCCTAAAGGCCGATACCTCTCGCGAAAGTTCAACAGGCGGTCCAGTTTGTCTGTTGTCTTTGTAAGAGTGGCTTCATACTCGTGATCAGTGACAGAATCACTGTCGCCGCAATGGTCTGTTATTGCGTGCAAATGTAGTATAATATAAATATATCTCGATGGTAGGTATAACCTGGCTTCAGCCACAAAGGCGGTGCAGGGTATGCCTTTGCTCCCGAAATTGTTAAAACGAAGTTTGAAAGAGGTAAAAAGGCTGCTCACAAGGCCGACATTCCACTTGGCCGCCTTCTGCTCGACTAGACCCAGGAAGAACAACGCAATCGTGAATCAAACAGTAGAACCAGATGATGTGTTCGCCCAATGGGTTTCCAACAGCGAAACGGAGCATCTCATACAGGTCAACAGGAACGACCAACCGTACAGCGCTATTTGGTGCTTTCCGTCATGTGCATGCATGGCATGGAGTGATCAGGCATGATCGGCCGTCGGCCAGGAAAACCGCCTTCGAGCGGCAGTACGATAATGGAAGGATATGCTCGTGTGGTCAATCTTGCAGAAGGGCATGTGCACCACTAAGCCAGAAGGGTCACCAATTCGCCTTCTCGTGCCATGGTTGCATCTTCTCATCGACTGCCAGGATATCCGCTGATATAATATAGATGATAGTAGGACGGGGAGGGAGCCCCGAAAGATTGGCATGATGTGTGCCATCTCTGGGTTTGCCAGGACTATGGCGTCAATCAAACTTTCCAACTTGCTGTGACTGCACGTTCTTCGAGCCATTCTTCTACTTCATAAGAGAGATGATTCTGTGTGCGTTTACCATATACGCGCCACGCTCATATCTAATATTCAGTAGCAGGAACGGCAGGTGCTTCAACAGTCCTCCGTGAAGATCGCTGTCATCACCTTCCACAAAACAGACGATTCTTGGGGGTGGCCATGGTGATAGTTCTGCAACCCACACTCAGAGCCAGCACTCTGTTCAGTTTTAAGATCTGAGTGATCTGTGGCTCAGCAGTAGAAGCCAGATTCTACCAACGGTTGCCGACACGCTGAACGCCAGATTTTCCTTGGAAACTATACGGATGTGTTTTACATCTCCGGGGAAGGTACGAGGCGTGATATCTGCGCTGATACTGGAGGGAAACTGCAGTCCGCTGAACCTGCTGGTGCTATATCAGGCCAGGGATGAGACATGTTTGTGGGTGCTATATATAAAAGGATTAAGTCTGGGAGAAAGAGTGATATCGGGGCGTGTTCCATTGATCGCTAGGATACGCTCAACCTCGCAGGTGGGGAGAAACCATTAATTCTGCTTCCATGACACATGCAGTCTCGCGTGAATAGGAGACCTTTGAATGCTGCACATCGGTTCGGAAATCGATCGCGGCTCGAAGTTCAATCTGGTTCGTGGAAGTACATCATCTCACCCTCCTCCTTTTCGCCATGAAGACTACCTTTGATGCAAGTCAGAGGGTATAATGGCGGAAGATGGGGTGTGAGTATCAGGTGAGATGATCTCGGACGAATTGTCGACCTCAGTACTGGGTGAAGTAGCCATGAGGAAAGCTGGTGTAATGGCGGACGATGGTATGTTGTTACGGGTTGATAGCCTTTTGTAAGACGGTCCAGGTTTGGCGAATGAGCGTGCGAGTGTCTTTGTCTCTACACAAATGGTTCTTTCCGGGGAAGCAAACTGGCGATACCGGTAGCCATAAACCGGCGGATGCACATGGTGCATGACCACGCGAGAGCCCCAGGCAGATCGAGGTCGGAGGCTTCGGAATACCCTTCCTCCCTGTATCCGGCCAGCCCGCGGGTGCGCTCAGTTCGGCCTTCTGCCTCTATGCGCTGGATGGTATTATATACTTCTTCCAACGCTCAGGCTCATCATCGTCAACGTCAGAGTCTTCGATCGTGGTGAAGGCAAACAGGAGTGTTGCACGATATATACTATAATTGTTGCATGGGCTCTTTGCCCTTGGGTGAAACATTAGACCTGTGACGCTCGACCTTGTCTATGCGTCCCATGCGTCTGGACTTGGCTTTGATCAGGGGGTCGCCATTTCAAAGCGACGGGTGTTCCAGTGACCTGGAAGCGACTGAGACCTGTGTATCAGCATCGGCGGCGTGAGCGAAGTTGAAGCATAGTGAGTATATGCAACCTGTCGTTTGAGAGACTCCGGTAACATTAAATTCGCTCGGAGATCTCGGTTGGTTCATTCTGCCAAGCTCCTCGTCCACCTTCTTCGCTTCATGGTTGGCGTGTTGATAAGAAAGATAAAGCCACCTAGTTTATGCTCGAATGAACGGAATGGAGAAGGGATCTTAATTCCCTGCCAAGGACCTGTTGGGATATGCTTGGCATATGGCGGACTATATGATCGCCGACGTCCCCAGCGTCAGCCACCGACTGTGAACGACTAGTTGTTCAAGAATGGCTTGGAGTCTGTGCTGAGTTCTTTCCACATCTAGGTCACTATCGGAAACGGGCCAGAGTGACAGCTGACTTCAAAGGTAACTGTCACCAGAAGTTGAACAGCATTACTGCCGGCATGAGCTCCCACCACAAGCACTAACATTTGCCGTCATCCCCTTCATTGAGATATCCTTCTTCATGCGGATACTCCGAACGTCATCGCACTGAGCAAGGCGATTGAAGAGAGCTCGACTCTCTTCCTGATTTGTCTTGATCGGCACAGTCGTATATGTAGACGACTGAGTGTCGGAAGCGTGTAAGATGAGATGTTTGTGCCAGTTCGGGCTTTGATAGAGGCGACCGTGAAAAGGGCTTTCGTTGAATCATGTCTGTCCTGTGCGCAACAGTCACACTTTTGCACATCCTCCTGTTCAAGCCCTTGTCGATAGATACTAATATTGGAAGGGAGTGAGTAGTACTGAATTGAATAGGACCAGTGCCGAATTCGAAAGATGTGCCTGGCTTTGGTTTATAGCAACCCATATACGTAGGTCGTCACAGCACGAGTGATATATGGTATAGTTTGGTCGAAGCCCGAGACGATAATGTTTGTTATAGCGGGAACATATCTAATACTAAAGAATGTTAGCTAAGTATACTAGGATAGGGATAGATAACGTACTAATGTAATTAAGGTAGCTTGTATAGTTAGCTACGGTTTTAAATCTATTGTAAGCTGCTAGGACCCGGCCTAATCTGAGGTCCTTCTTGAAAATGTAAGGCAGTCGGACTTGGTCAGGGTATCCCGTAGCCTTCCATATTATCTCCTGCCTAGTTTAAGAGTGGAGAGTTTCCGGGAGGGTCAAGGGAATAACATAAATAATTAGCTTTGAGATGCTATCCTTGTACCAATTTATTCAACAGCCCAAGCTCATTTAGGCGCAGGCGAGACTCGCAGTTGAATATTGGACACTCTCCTTTGTCCTTTTGATCCTTTGTTGGTTCGTTTATTTTCGGAGTAGGAGGAGAGTTGGCGTCAGGCGCATTGTCGTAATAGGCACTAAAGGTTGAATTGACGCCCGGGAAGAGAAAGGCAACTCATATTCATTGTGCATGAATACGTATGTGCTGGAATGTCGAAGATTCCCTCACAGGTCAAAGACCTGAGCCATGGAGTTGTATAGAAGGTTGGTGTGCTGGAGGAGGCGAATAGTAGTCGCTCAGGCCGAGAGCAACGTCGAATCACTGACCATACGATATAGTATACTCAGAAGGCAAATCAATGGCGATATTGAAGAAGCCCGGGTTGGGCTCACCCTTCGGTAGTTGTCTCTGCATCCAGCATGCGACGGGGCAGTGGCTGCATTGCGACTTTTGGATTACCAACTTTCTGTTGTATCTCATGGAAGTACTCGTCCAAATCTGTTGTAGATAAAGTTTGATGTCGACATCATCTTGGTTATTGCCATCGGTGCTAGGTATACCACTTCTATAATATTGCAATCTGTATTTCTCCTCGCCTCCAACACCCACTGTCGCGACCACGGTGGGGGCATTGATGTTTCAGTACGTAGCTCAGCTTGCAAGCGCAGCATTCTCGTCAAGGTGTCCATATATAATGAAAGAAATCGGAGCGAGATATTCTCTATCGCGAAGTCGCATTCATCTTGTTGTTCTTGGTGTTGGGTCAGGAAGAGAGCAATAAGGCTTGAGCATCGGCTGGAAAGGGCGAGACTGAGATACAGGCATCATTGCAGAGCTCCTCCCCCACCACCGGAACCATCGTAAAGAACTTAGCCTAGGTCGCTTCTGCGTGTGAGAACTTTGTCGACGCCCGCCAGCTTCATCTGAAATGAATACTCGCCGAATTCGTACAATGGCGACAAACCAGGTAGAGCCTTCGCCATCCGCGTCAACGAGTTGAACACAGGAGCCCTCAAAATATCGGAACATGCATTACCATTTCAAAGGGTCGGAATGCCATGGTATTGATCATCTTCGTGAAATTGGGTAACTGCTCCGGTCCAAGCCTTAGTCACCTCCCTCGACGAGAGTGAAGATTGGATATCTCATCTTGTGCATTCACACGAAGACAAGTTCAATCTCTTTAGCAGACGACATGTAGACTTCCGGTAGCGCTTACTTGTCCAGCCTTCTGATGGTATAATCGGCAATACAGGAGGGAAACACGGTTGAAGTCATGGACATGGCTTCCGGCCGGTAACACAATCAGGAATGCCGTGGTCGTTGGCAGAGTTGAACAGCTTTCGGCGGAGGATGCTAGACGTCAATGAATTTGTCCGGCCGTGTTACGGAAAAGAGCGCGGAGTAGCCTGGTTGATCCTTCGGCAACCAAAATGGTGTTTATAATATACGCGGTGCGACAGGTCGTTGTAAAAAGAAATGGCAGTATAACATGGTTCGCATCGGTCTTCCACTCAGCACTGTCGTTGACATGTGCTCGCTGCACTACTTCAATGACAGTGCACCAAGAATACAGAATCCGACCTTGTCAGCCTATCCTCTGTGGTCGACTACTTGATGTTGAGATGTATGTTGTGATGTATTGGTATCGCAGGGTCATAGAAGGTGCGCTGTCCGGGCTTTATACCAACTCTATGATGCTCCTGAACAGTTCGCTGTCCGCAGGTTATACAAGGAATGATTTGAAGTAAGTCCAGAGTGACTCTCATTCAAAATTTGTTGAATGCCATCGACTTGGGCTTGAGACCAGTCTTTTGTACACGTGCCAGCGTTTATATGTCAACTCTGTTCCCGGTTCATACACTGGTAGCACAGGAACATTGCAAAGTTTTGCGCATGGTGTATCCTCCAGCCAAAACAACCTTAGTTGCACATCTGGATCGTTCTGCGATGTACGATTCTTTCGTTGGCTTTGGTGGTTTGGTATATATAAGATGTTTGAGACAAAGTCCAGATAGATAAAAAAAGTAGAGCCCCATGCCACAGTTCGGAAGATGTTGACTTGGGTATTCTATGAGGAAGACGTTGTCGAGCTGGAGAGGAAACTTGCGAAGAGTATCTATAATGCGATCAAATTGTCTCCATAGAAGATGTGGCCCTATGGCGTGAGTACAGCGGTACAACCTTCGATCTGTTGCTCGCGATGGCTAGATTGAGAAAACAGCTAGGAAAAGCATTAAGAATGTCGAAAATAGTCGGCTACACCGACCTCTTCTCTCAGCTGGTAAAATATGAGATCATCTCCGTCAAAAGTGTGACCGGAGACAGTCACTTCGACGAAAATCTCAGAAGCGGTAGCTTCAATCAAGTCGAAGTCCAAGTCTGAGTCCTTGGTCTTCTGCATCTAGAAGAGATTCATGGCGGTAGGTGCCCTTGGTCACCGCAATTGACCGTAGCCATTTCTCGAACGACGTCGTTCTCAACTGAGCGGGTAGACCAGTAAGTGCCCTTCAGCATGGTGTATAGTATAGAGGTTCAGCAGTGAAACTTGCAACAATGGATCCAACCAGAGCCAGGCGGAGCATGCATGCGATAGCGAGCCTTCTCGACAGCCACACATGTATTCATTGTCTCGCAATTCAGCTCTTGCCACTGTCTTCCGTCGTCATGGGCATGATAATTTGAGGGCTTGGCGGGACGTATCGTCCGGGCAACCATCAGAAGCGCCTTTGCTACATCTCAGTTGCAGCACACACATGCTGGCCGGGTTTGTTCTCAGTGGCTCCTGAACTGACAGCATTCGAGTATGTGCTGTCAAGGAGAAAAGTTGCGATGCCGATATATTGTGATTTGCGGTGGGGATCTCTTTCCCAGTTTAGGTGCAGAACTATCGCGGGCCAGTCTTGCCTCGACAAGGAGCAGCAGCGAGTGGAGTGGTAGCTGCGGTAGAAACTCTGTTCTAGCAAACTACCCTCCGGCAACCGTGTTGATCGTCCGCCATATGGATCATACGGTCTGTATATATATATATGAAGTACGCCACCCAACAGCAACACCGTAATGGGGCCGAAGTAAGAGGCTGGCAGGGTGCGTCACCGAGGTTGACAGTAAGAGGTCGCATGCCTAGTTCTGTCCTCGGTATCGGCACCCGACAGCCACAGACGGTTGTGCATTGACCATTGCAGCTTGATTCCGCCTTGTCGGGACACTTGGGAAGCGTTGGGCTGCTGCTCTTCGATTTGAACTGGCTAGTAATACAGCGAATGTTTTGGGGTTACGACACTCAAATATTATCAGAGCGCGAGGTCGCACTGCCCATTGAGGCGTGTAGTGGGCTCTCCAGCCGCAATGCTGGCTAGGTATCGGCGGAAGAAGTCTATACGTATATCAAGCTTGTGTAGCTATGTGCCAGCGATCATGCGTTGAGGGCGTAAGAAGGTAAGATGATTCCTCCACCTCAATCCTCTAACAAATGTAGAATTCAGCGCCATTCGTGGTCGTCCATATTCCAAAGCCTACTGTAAGCGTTCGGTGTAGGTCTCGGGTGTTTACGTGCCAAGCCTCAATGTAAGGTCGTTGATAGGACTATCTTCGAAACGATGTTTTCCATCCATCGTGATGAGATCGCGGCACTTCTTGTTGGCTGCCGCGTCTTTTATAAGAGCATCGGAGAGACGGCCGAGGCGTCCACCTTCGCCGGCTGTGAGGTCTTCCCAGTGCTTGACGCTGTACAAGAAGATGTCGGCTCCGGGGAATTCCATATGGGCCGATTCCTTTTCCAGCGTTGTCTCCAGCCGCCATCGTGGGATGGCCATGACTGCCGCGATGTTAGGGTTGCCACGAGGCTAAGCGAGGAGAACGGAAAGTATTTATAGTGGTTAACACTCCAGGACCGGACCGGAATCCATTGCTTGGGAGTGTCGATGAAAAACCCTTCCTTCCTCAACATGGACTTGAGGTGTACCAGAATCCGAGGCGCTCAAGTGGTTCACCAGTTCTAGACGACTGACTTGCAGCACAAACTCTCCCATAGCACCGGATATGGGTTTGTGCTATCATCTTGTCGTCCCAAACACGTATATCTAAAGAAATGAGTATTCCGGGAGATAAGAACATATATACTAATCCCGTGGTCATTTTTGACCACATCGTTCCATATACTATACACTCCAGTTGGCGTACAGTAGCGGGCAAGATCTATCGACGAAGACCTTCAGCCTTTGCAACCAGGTATTGGGGCAATATGTCGAAGGTCGCCTTGCTCACGACCACAGCCAGGTATTTTGCTGCCGCCCTGGCCTCAGAGCCAGCTGGATCAAAGACCTCGCTGTTCCGATTGCAAGGTGAGAAGATACGTGTTATTGAATGCGAGGTGGACCTGGGAAATGTTGGTGGAAGACTACACCGGTACCGAGATATATAGTATAGTCTTGGCTAACTCGTCCTTGGGTCGCTGGTCCTCTTGTTCGTCTTCCTTTTGTCGATCTTCCGCGCGCCAGTGTTTAAGAACTGCCCCCGCATGTAGAAGAGCTGGTATGGCATGTACGCTCGCTCTCTGTTTGGAGGATCACCCGGGAAGGCTTTCATACACCATGCAGATATACTCTGCCGGAAGGCTCTCGCTACAGAATGCACGATTCGGTGTCTGGTCTTTTGCCCCAACAAGGGATGTACACTGGCTCGAGTCGGCGTGCCAAATCTAGTTCCTTCGCTTTGAGACATCGCGAATTGGGGATCTGCGAATAATTTGGTAGATGTCTTGGAAGACACACACAGCCGCAACACGTTGTACTGTTGTCCGCGATAGGTGCCTATATCGCTATCGCGTTGGTTATGGCAGCTAGATCCCCAAAACTCGAGTTTGACATAACGTTGATTGAAGGATTAACATCTTGCCGTTGTTCGAGCGCCAGGCTGAATGCCGGTCTCCATGTGCGGTGAAGCGAGTTTGATTTCTCAGTCCTTGCTAAGCAGCATCTGAGAAAGCTCCTATATTTAGATAGCCTCCGTGGCCACGTATGCTAGTGATAGTTCCAAGACACTTTGTCGCATCTCGACAGCAGCGAGGAAGGTTTTCGTCTTCCCTGTGCCCATTTCGTTGGCCAGTCTATCATGGAGTACTGGACATCAATGATATGATCATTCCAGGTGAAGAGTACTCCTTTTGGGAGAGGCACGCAGCCAACATTCATGACACCCAGCTTGTTGTTGATAGCTTCACTCCGCTTGCCGTGGCGAAGGTTATCTTGTTCGCAAGGGGTGAACACCAAGAATTTCTGTTCTTCCCCCTCTACGAAGACTCGCTCGTGTCATAGAGTCAGAGCGTTATATCCATTGGAAGTCCGCGAAGCAATGTCCGGGTCGTAGCGAACCGGAAATACAATTGGAAGCCAACCACGCCTGTAAATGTCTGATTTCTCGCGGTAAGAATAATATATAGTTTCGGAACAGGCCGCACAATGGATGGGCTCTTTCTTCTTAGAAGAACGCAACGAATGGCGACAGCGCGCATGGCAGTTTCCTAGTGGACCTCTGATGAGCCGATCAAAGAGGTGCTGGTTCAAAAGGCTTCAGGAGTGCGGCTCCATTATGGTCGGAAGTACGTGCTGCCTGAGGCGTAGTACATATATAAATCGAACGAGAGTTGAAATGTCACCTAACAGCGATCTTTGCCTCCCGTGATGAAGGTTTTCCCGTTGCTGTATAATAGTAGACTAGATTGCGTCCTTGTTCGGCAACAACTGCCTCTTTGATGAACTCAATTTCCTTTTTTACTGAGGCGATCTGCTCTCTTATTCGTTGTGTCTGTATGTCGTTAGTATCGTAAGTATTGTATGATGATCAAGGAAATGAACATACAGGGGACCAAACGGTTAAGGTAAAGATAAACCCCGTTGATATAGCCTCAAGTTATTTATCGTAGTTTGTGCTCATTTGGAGTCAGTGGAGCTCCGTTCAAGCTGATCAGATTACCCATGTCCTTCTCCAATCCTTGGAGCCTCATATGTGACCGGTACTGGTCATGAGCCACTGATCCCCATAGCCATCCTATGGCTTCGGTCCGGGGTATACTCGGCGTCAAATCCACCGATGGGCTGTCTGGCGTCTCGAAATGAACTGATGTCCTTCAGTCACCGTCTGTTCGAACAAAGAGCGCATCAAATATATATAGCCCTGCCACCAACGACAAGAGTGGCCGTGTTTGCACTGCAAATGTAAATATGGATGTAGAACTCCAAGAGGGGAATGGTAAACCCAGTCTCCCTTTTTCAATACGATCGGTTCGAGTCTGTCGAAGTCTTTTGGTTCGCTTTGCATGTATACGAAGTGAATCGAAGCAAATAGTCGTTGCAGACGGATTCTCGAAGAACCGGGAGATCGTCGGCCATCTCGTCACGCGTCATCGGACCAAAATGGTTGTCTGCCTCCATGCCATGCAGTTCGAGCAGCACGGGATGATAAGCAAAGTGCCCGGTTCCGATAAAGGGAGCTAAGGCATGCTCCAAGTCCTTGGGCTCACTTTCCCGCATGTACTGGACGAATTTGTCGTGGAGTTTGGCGTCATTTGTCTTGTTTCCAATTGGCGTGGCAACGTCCCGTACTTTGCGCTGTCTGAAGTCGTAGACGTACTCATGTGCCGACACTTCGCCAGTAACATCTGCAGAAAGCACAGTGCCGCTGCTGTCTGGATACATATACTATATGGAGCGAAGTTTAGTCGTCCGGCCTAGGCTGGCTTGCAAGGTGTTTATGACAGTGCTTTGGGCTGTCAATCAAACCGTCCGTATCGGCCATCAAGCACTTGATAGGCCAGCGAGATGGATCCAGGGTATTGTACCTGAGGCTCAGCAGGAGGAAGGTGAGAGGCGTGTGGTGCCGCTGTCAGCAGAAGCTGTTCTTGGGCGTCAGGTTCACCAGCCATGTCGACGTCCATGTCCTCGTCAAGTCTTGTCAGTAACCCATACGGGCCTTGATTCGGGCCTTGTTTCTCCTCTTGCTTCGGCTCGCATTTCTGTTCATTGGAAGTTGCGGAGCCTGAGGAAGACGGGGAATCGGAGCAAAAAGACGTTTCCTTGCTGTATTGCTTGCCACGGCGGTCAGCTCCATGTTCTGTGAGGGATGAACAAATCGAGAGCAATAAGTCTGCAAACGGAGTCGCAAAAGTGGTAAACTGGCCACTATATAATTGTTGACTTCGACGTCAGCTACACCCTTCAGCATCATCTCGATGAATTCCATCGAGGCGCGCCATTATCGGACTCGAATAGGGCGGCTTAATCACACTTCTAGGGTTTTTCGCCAGCAATATTTTGCATTCTCCCGATCGAACGAAGCGGGAAAGACTAGCTTCCGTATATATAATTGTGTCGTATGCTCGAACGGGTCAAGAATAAACGTTGCTCATTGCTCAGACTGCGAAAAGTGATTTCTCTCGCATCTGGCGTGGACAGATTGCTCAAGTTCCATGTTTCTTGATAGATGAGGGTCAAAGCCTCCAATTGCATCTCTGTCGCGCTGAGGTGTCGAAAGCCGTCGCAGGGTTCCTCATACTACAGTCCCATCTGGTCTTTAGACGATACGCCAGCAGGCTAGCAGGGTGAGACAAGGGCCAAACAGTTTCTTGCGGTAGCTGGAACCCACGATAGCTTCGTTTCGTGATAGTTGTCATCACTCTCATGTGGAGCACTGTCGAAGTAAACAAGGTGGGCCATCTCGACCATGGTACATGTTTTGATGAAGCTGTCCTGCTCAGCTTTGAAATTGTCGTTGAGTGGTGGTGAGAGCAGACTGAAATTCCGTGCAATGGGATCTGGTTCACCAATGACAACGTTGCCGTTATTTAGGGTAGGCAACCACACGTACAAGTAGCTTGACGTGTGGCAAACTTGACTCGCAAAGTCCTGATGGTGACGTGATTCTTTGAGAGCCGTGTAATCTTCTTCTGTGGATTGCAATATCTGGTTTACAAGGAAACCGGAGCGGAGGAAACCTTGGACAGCTCCTTACTCGGAGAATCACCATGTGATGCAGCATCGATAGTGCGCTGATATTGACGTTGTTGGTAGCTCCATGTCATGGACTCAACAGCCGGAAACTCCATCAAAGTATGGCCCAGAATTGTAAATTCCTTGTCGAGAACGATCATGTGATGAGTTTGTATCAGATGGTTTGTCTCCAGCCTTCTGACCACATGTAGCGCGCAACTACATCTTGTAAGACGCTTCCTCGGGGGTTTGCTATCTTAGCCTGGATCTTAGAAGACGAGGAAGAGGTGGATATGCTCGAGTGTTGGTATTTTTACCTGGTAAAAAGACTCTTCAATTGCCTTCTGTGTATATATAATGCCCTCCGGGACAACAGAAGGGCCTTTTCTGGGGCTTCTAGTAAGGGCAAAGATGTGACGGGAGGCAACATGTACAGGCAGAAGCTCTTGGCTGGTGGCTTTCGGTCCTGAGAGTGCGCTTCACTTCTGGCTCCAACCGGGGGGTTGACTTCCAGCAGTTGCGTCATGCCAGGATTCGTTCGTTCTTCCCTGAGCACGACGAAAGCACAAATGATATATAATAAGTCGCATTGTCTGAGAAACAAATTCATCCTCCGGCATTGGTCTTTCTATAGGAATGATGAGGTTGGCCCCGACTAGGTGCCTAAGATGGCACAGACGCATCATCGTGAAAGCAGTATATGGCGATTGCCATGGTGTCTGTCTGTTTAGATTGAGCGATTGTATATAAATATAGTCAGAGAAGTAGGTAGGTTGCTTGAGGCATAACAGCGCCTGGATTGTATCGCATGGAGTTCTCAAAAGAGCGGAGGAGTTTCGAACTCGAATTCTTCGAAGATCATAATGCTGACTTCGTGAACAATGGCGTAGTTGTATATCCCTTTGCTCAAGTCCATATATATATAGGCGGTAAAGATTATAGTCTGGGGCATGATGGGGGTTGGTGCCGAAAAGAGATGTATCCTACTCACACTGGGTTCGACTTTTGCTGCGTGCTTGACAACAGGGTTTTTCCTAGTGAGACAGACGGGAGGCGTTTCAATTCTGATGAATCCAGAGACACAGACGGAACATGGCCCTTGAGTCCTCCTGGGAACTTGTTCCTATGGTCGCCGAAAATGTAACCGATCATGGGCACTGCTTACCCCCCAAAGCGAAGATGCGACCTAAGTGGCGCTGTTCCATCCGGTGAGTCTGGATACATAGAAGCCGTTTATATAACAGGCGCCGGTGAATATCATTCGTAGACATAGGGCATCATTGCTCTTGCGAAGCATTTCGACAGATGAGTTCTGATGTTTTCTTCTGCTGCCTCCTGAGGAGTTCACATTCTCCCGTGATGGCTCAGAGGCAGAGTGTATTGACCAAGTGGCCTTGGTTTCAACAGCCCTGTCGCTCTTGCGTTTGTGGTGTGCAAAGACAGCCTGAACGTGGTATTGCTTGGGGCCATTGGCAGAGTTCCGCCGTCGACTGAAGAATTGGCGTAATCCAATGGGACTGACACCAGATGATGTCGCAATTACGTCTTGTTGGACAGCGCAATCTCGTACGCTCGAGATTTGCGAGACTTCCAAGACGTAACAGACGCTCGTTCGGCAGCTAGGCTGGGCTAGATGGCAGACCAGGATGGGGCGCAGGAAGAAGAGAACCGCCATCAGACTCTTCTTCAGTGCAGACCCCGTCCCTCACTTCGCAAGCGCCAGAGAAGGGCGGAAGATCAGGGCCACCGACAGGCGCCACTGAAGTGATCGGGGTCTTCTGCGCGTCAGAGCGCTTCATATCCTTGCGAAGACAGGGAAGACTGGCGACTGTATAATCGAGTTCATGATGAGAGGCGTACTAGGCGGGACTGCCAATGTCGTGGCGCTTAAGACACAGGAGATAAGACTGTTGGCAAACCTCTATCTCCTTCTTCCAGAAACTGGTAGCCATACCGACCGTCGAAAATTAAGGTGGTACTTGAGACAATAACTAGCTTCATAGCATCCATGACAGTTACACCAGAGAGTAATATTCTCATTCTCGGGCTTCTTGAAAGAGGATTCGATCCAAGTTCTTCAGCCCCAAGGACTCATTCAGGTAGTATATATGAGTCTTTGGAAGCTTGGGACTTGACATGTGTTGGTCGTGGGAACGAAGGGCCCCCTGTCACCAACCCAACCTCGATATATTCCCTCGTTTGGCTTTCATCGAGGGTTAGCTCCAAAGCTGTGGGAGCTTTGGGATACTGTTCGTTATGCAAGCCATGCGCCAGGGAGTTATATGACATATTGGTTGTCCTCATACGGCTAGTATTGAGCCTTTCTTCTTCTCCGGTACTCCACATCAAGACGTGCTGAAACGGGACTTGGCCTTCTGCCTTGATAAGCATTTGAAGAGAGTCGCTTTGCTGCGCGAGGTCCTGGCGGCCGTCTTCGGGAGCATCATCGGCTGCGGAAGCACTTGAGCCTTCCATGGTCTGAAGTTTGTCTGGGTACCCATCGGCCAATAGCGCATGAAAAGAATGAGTAGATATAATATATATCATGGGTAAGTGTATTCCTGCAAAGGAACTCATCGCGGAAAATATGCCAAGATGGAAGAGGCTTTGCGAAACGAGAAACAATGCCAGGTCTTGATCAACAATCTGCTCTCAGTAGCTGAAACTCAACTGGAATCACGGGAGGGTCAGTGATGCCATTCGAATTTCGTCAGGAATGTGAACCACTTGGTGTTGTTGAAGCAGTGTAGTGAGCATCCTGAGTCGATGAGTGTGTATATATAGAACATGATATAAAGGGCGTAACAGGTCGCCGAGTTCGTTGTGGGCGGTGCATTGACAAACGCCATTTAGTCGTGTAAGCAGCCCTTCCAGTTTCTCGCTTGCGGGTGTGACTTCGGGACTGAACTTCCGTTGCATTGCCATTCCCGGTAGTTGTCCCAGTCTCCTCAACCGAGACCGCTGCGTCTCTTCGCTGATGCAGGAGGTGTCGTTCGAAGAAGATGAAAGAAGCAGTGAGATAAACATTTGGGTCTACTGCGCCAAGGACAAGATCAGGAAGATGCAAAGACCGTTTCGTATATATCTTGCTGTCCAGGGGACCTGGTCCGATTCTGCTGTTGCTCGATGGACTGTATATAGGGTACGATACATATGGGCTTCCGCTAGGCAAACGAGGCGGTCGATTCCGGTGAAGTAGTCGGAGCTCCTTGCGCGAAACAAGCAGCTCGACCGACGTTGAGTCCAAGTCGTCATGGTCTTGCTGTAGCCTCTTTTGCTTCTTTGGGCCGAAGTTGGAGAACGACAATATATATAAACTAACAATTGTTATTTTGAATACACTCAGATCATGTGGAATGAACCTACCTTTTCGGGAGCTAGTTGTTTCCGCTTTGTGGTCGGCGATACTAGCACGAAGTATTCGAGCGGCGATCATGAGAGTCCCATCCGTAATTTGTTGATGTTGCTTGCTGAGATGTGTGAGACATGGGACACTCGGTGCACTGGTCTCTCTGTCCATCAGGTCGAAGTAGATGGATAGGATGACGAGATGATGGGCGCCACAGCATGAGCGGACTCGTTTCGCGGAGGTCAACTTGCTATACTGAAAGCAGGAGCAACCCAATGTGGCATTCTGTGCACCGCGTCTTTTCAGTTCGATGCATACATATATATAGGGATTTTAGCCGAGGTAGCCCGAGTTGTGCCAACCACTTTTCTTCTACCAAATGATTGAATAATGGTAAAAGAGACTGTAAAACATTCCGAAATCATGGTCTCATCGATGGTTCCTGGCAGGAACATCGACGTATCCTGTGCCTTAAGGCAGAGAAAGTTCATACTATCGGTCTGTCGCTTTGAGGTTCAGGGTATATACCACAAAGTTATCTGCTGGTAGATCGGGTGATAGAGTCCAGTATAAGCTGTGCTTGAAACTGTAGACTCGTGAGGTAAATTCGTTTGTATGGCGAGGCGGCGCAGGTGAGCCGAAAGGTTGTCGTGCACTCGCATAATCGCGGGAGGTGTGTAGTCGAGCATGGTGTTGACATATGTTCTAACGGTTTGCAGGCGATAACACAGGCCCGGTTGCGTTCACCCAGCGCGTCCGGCTCTTTGTATGGCTGACGCCCTCGATATGAGGGCGCTGGTAAGTGTATGGACGCCAGCACGAGGATTATAGCCATCGAGATATTGAACTCGTATCAAGAGTGGACCCTCATCCTCGTCTTGCGACGTATTGGTCACAGAGAAGAGCGACGCTATGAAGTAGCAGTGTTTCAGTCTGTGGAATTGCTCTCGCTTCCATGATAGCTTCGACACTTTGTTGATAGGGTACCAAGCTTAGAAAAATCACGGATTGCCCAAGCATCGAGTGGTGTTCTGTGTCAAATGTATGTCGTTGGCAAGATGGACTGGTCACAATGCTGAGCCACTTCCGCTGGGTTGTTTCTTCCTCCTCGGCGATTCCCAGGTTCTCTGGTTTATGGTATCCGCAACTCCAGTGCCGGCGAGTAGGGTTTGAAGATTATTGCAGACACCAGTACCGAGATTGCCAGTACATCATCGCGCAGGCAGAGTGGAAACTTGATGTAGCATGTATAGGCATAGATTGCGAGTGTTCAGATGCAATCAGAAAAGCACCAATGAACGCTTATCAAGATAAATGTCAGGGTAGTCGGTGAATTGGGTAGTTACTGTTCCTGAAGCCGTGATGCTTTGTTCGTCGTTCTGCAAATATCCGACGGACAGCAGAGACGTCAGCTCATCGTGACACCAACCAACCAAAGGTCCTGCCCATCTGAACTTCCAGGATCAATACAACACTTTCGACTGCGGGCTGTCGAGCCGTAAGAAGGTCATAATAATGCTGACCTTTCGTTTGTTGGTGATGTTTATAGTATATAGAAAATGGGTTCAACGCTTCGAATAGAGAACGCCTTTGACGATTCCTGTTTCCAGCATCAACGAGCCACTTGGGGCATGTGTAGCTTGAAACAAAACATCCGGGCCTGGGACCGTGGCCGTGACCACGTTGAAAGTTCTTGACTCGCTCACTGATATGGATCAATCCACGAAGGGAATAGAGCCCGTGCGAACCTTCCACCTGCTCAGGTCTGAATCCATTGAGTCAACAAGACCTCCTAATGGATAGATATCATATCTGGAAAGGCACCGCGGTGTGCGCGGCTTCTAGTTGTTTGAACAGACGAGTCACTGTATCGTTGACTCCATTGTCAAAGGCCGTTCTATCGGGCGGTTCTTCAGTGAAGATCTGGTTGACAGCAGAGAAGTACACGTTTTAAAGACGCGATACCAAAAATCCAGGAAGTGCGTGTTGACAAGGGAAGCTAAAAGGAGTGTGTTTCATACCGCATAAGGTTCCAGGACAGTCTGCGACATCTCTCCCGTCCTTGTGCCCTCTCGTCAGTCCGTTCTCTTCAGGCAGGACGGTCGAAGTGCAGCCTTGTCGCGGTTGGGTAGGAACAGTGCCAGGTACTGGCGCACGCTCATTAGGTAGATACTGCCGGCTTTCAGTAGTCAGGGGGTAAGGAGTTCCGTCCATCAGACGGCAGGGCGCAGTTGCTCAGTGAACCTCGTTACTGCCCGTTGTCGTCACCAACCAGGGCGCTGTTCAAGGAGGTATGACAAGCTAGAACGCTGGGACACTGCGCTCTTGCTCATACCTAAGATCAGCATATTAGTACAAGCAAGAAAGTAGGAGAGGCAATGCTTACCAGCGCAATAACAGCTCCTGGTAAATCAGTTGGTGATATTTCAGGAGGACAACCGTAGAAACGAAAGCATCAAGCTGGTCTACAAGCTTGAGTTAGCGAATTCGAACGATGAAATGCCAACAGAGGGAAGTAGTGCGTACCTTGGGACGACAGGGCCGACCAAACATGTATATAATATAATAGTTCAATTCGCGTCGTATCATCCGAATCGGAGTCTTGTCCCAGAAGCCGCAACGATAGTTATACTGGATCTGAGGAATGCTAGTAGATTCCGAAACCTGGACTCAAAGTGCTGGCTGTTCGTGGCGCAAGGAAACAAGCCACGACAGTGCTTCCTCTTCAGATGTTTTGCAAGTTTAACAACAAAACTCTGAGGGCCAGCTTCGGAGTGATCTGTCATATGTTAGATGCTCCAGTGATATGACAAACATACGAAGCACATACCTTCACAGGGACATGGCCAGTGTTGGGATGGTAATACAGCCAGCAAAGCCCACGGAAAGCTGATCATCAGCCGTCCGCTGTCGGTATCATCGCTCCTAATGGGATGTTATATATAATGTCTCAGAGCTTCAAATAATGACAGTACTGGGCATCAACACAAGTCGTGTTTTGTAACTGGTCCTGCTGGGTGGATGCGTGATAGGCATCTCTGTATTTTGTGCCAAGGAAGGCGGCCACATCGCTTGTCTCCCGTTTTGTTTCGACACGAGGACAGCGACTGTTCCAAACCGGTACTCGTTGACCAGTCTCGCTTTTTTCCCGTAAAAAGGCATTATAGAATGACATATATAGATCAGAATGCTGAGCGTCCATGTTCGGTGGCTAGCCGCAGGGACCACAGTTGTGGTGTCCTGAGTTGGTTCTTCGTATATAGGCTGGGAAGACGCACAGAGGGTTGACGCCCTTGACGAATCGACATCGACTGTACATTATATGCGAAAATGTTAGCGACAGGAAGTAACAAGTGCACAGCTCAACTTACAACAGGTCATGTTCTGCCAGAGGCTTCTTAGTGCAATATGCTTGCCACAATACAGGTAAAGCTGCTGGTCAGTTGTAAACATCGAGCTCTTGGGAGCAGCTGTGAGGTCGGTTATGACGGCGCCGGCATATAACATGGTCTTCCGAGACCTGAAAATGGTGAGGTCTGGATAAGGAGGGTCTTGTGACGATGTGTCCGTAGTGGAAGGTGTATAATGGAAGGTCAAGGATAGATGTGGAAAGTCCAAGGGTTATATGGTATTGCCCAGGTCTCATGGTCACAGACTCGCCCGGCCCCTCCACGAGAGCCCGGTACTTGGCACCAGGTGAGTTGTTAGAGGAGTGGAAGATGCTGGGGTGTTGAATACACCGATGAGAAGGCATACAAGTTTTGCGCTTCGGTGTTCACTATTGCGTATAGTATATGCAAAGATATTAGTGATATGAAGTGAGAACAGTGCAGGCCTTGACTTACAGCAGGGCAGCCCACTCAGTCAAAGACGAGAGACGCGAACAAATCGAGTCCAACCGTACCACAGATGGCGGGGAAACAGGCCATCCGAGCGACGTTTCTCATTGATGATGTCTCCATTGTCAGTCGTTGAACAGAGATGTTATGCACTAAGAGTGACAACAGTGCAAGACTTGACTTACAATGACAGGACCACCACTGAGTACTCGCTTGTTGGTGTGTGAAAGTGGCAATAGCAAGAAGGCGAGCAATCCTTGCACTTCGCTATTTGGTTGTATATAGTATATGTGAACCTGTTAGTGACGAATGGCAATAGTGCAGGACTGGACTTACAACAGGCCAATCTCCTGCATGAATGACAAGAGACGCGAGCGAATTTATCTCCGCAGGTGGTGGGGAAGCAAGCCATTTGTTCACGGCGCTTTTCATTGAAGCTGTCTAAATTGTCAGTCGTTGAACAAAGATGTAATGCAGCAAGAGTGACAACAGTGCAGGACTTGACTTACAACGGGCCACCGCCAGTATCTCGATGGACGGAGAGGGCATTCGGGAAGCGTCGAAGAGCTCTTTCGTCTCTTGATTTGGCCGTCCAGCGAAGATGTTATATAATAAGACTCGGGCACGGTGAGAGCACCAAGAGGAAGCAAGAGTATTTCGTTTCGACGTCAGACGTCTTCAAGCTATGTAGGAGGGGATAAGGCCCAGCGTATATCTTGAAGAGCCTCCAGAGTCGATAGTATATAAGAAAGAACAGGTGAAAGGGGATCAAAGTATTGTATATGAAAGGAGATGAGACAAGAAGAGGAGAGAAGAGAGAGCTCGGGGAGAGACAAGGGGGTATTTATACTCGAAACGGCTGTTTCTCGCTTCAACGGATAGCTACGTCTTATGAGTCACTACGGTGGCACTTTGTCGAATATTCCTTCATCTGGAAGAGGTTTGCCGTGGGTTTCTGGGAATCTTCTCCGTGTGCTTTGCTGTTAATTGCGGATGACCCTGTCAAGACACAGATCGCCAGAAACAGTCTGATTTCATGACAACTGCTCTCTTTTACCATAAAATTGAGATGGAAGCTGTCATAGGATTGTTACAGAAAGATTTCTTGCTTGTCGGCAATCGGAGTGTTGCATGGCCCGGCTTCGATCCCATTGGACTGAGCTGCACAGACTTGTCGGCTTGTTGCTTGCAGCACGACACAAACACCAGAATATAGAAGCAGAGAAAAATGAAAAGAATGTTGTAGGGGTTGGAGAGCGAGGATTGTGGGAGTGAAGAGTCTGCTTGACAAGATGCAGAAACAGGGTGTTGTCTGTAACGGATTCCCCGGGTGAAGAGACGCCTCTGCAGAAAAGACATGAATTGCACCCCTCGTTGCAATCAGTGACGGTGCTTTGCTGGTGAGGCAAGCGCGATACGCACTGCACATCCATGGTTTTGCCAAGGTGTGAGTAAAGAATAACATGCGGTATTCTTAGTCAAGAGTGTATACACTGCTGTCGGAGGCTCAAGTGACTGCTCCGCACCGAGTTTCATGGCAATCACAGAATAGTCACAGTGCCAGAATGACCGTTGAAGAAATAAATTCTCAAGTAAAAAAGGTGTTCTTGAATGAAAAGACTAGACTCCGTACTGCCATTCCCGTGTATCAATATGCCCAGTAGCCGTATACCTGTAGTCTATAGATGAAACTCCCAAATGCAAATGCTGTTGCCTCGTGTAATAATGCTTGTCCCCAAATCAAATCGCTCGTGTATGCTCCCATCATGAAACTCCCGCGTCTTCAACCGTTCTAATAGGAATATTCCCGTCTATACCAGGCATAAACGCCCGATATGATGCCGCGAGTGACCAGTTCCGTAGATCTCTCACCGCAGCCTACACTCATCAGCTATGCATCAAGGATTTTGAGATTTGGGAACTTACCTCGGCTTCTGGTGTGAAGCGCTTTCGCCCCGTTGCTTCATTGACACAGATAGCTTCCTCAATCGTCCCATCCCAATGAGCTTGCACGCTCGATGTACACGCCGCAAGCCACTGTAGTTCACCATGTTGCATCTCCGGGTGTTGAATGATATAATCCCTGAAATAAGGCCACGATATACAGTCCAACATATCGATATGAGGAACAAAGACTTGAAGTTCCGTCGGACGAATCCAATCAGGCATATCCTAGACCATAGTTAGTAAAGATTCCACACATCTCAAATGATTTCTCTCAAAATAGCTTCTGAGAAAATCAAGAACTCACAGCATAGGTCTCAGGAGTCGGGTTAATTTGCCATCTCATGACAACCCAAACAACCCACACAGCCGCCATACTCGTAAAAGCATAATCCTGCCTTCTCGCACTATAAATAAACTGCACAGCCCATTTACTTATCATCGAAGCATTCTCATACTCATCCTTATCAAAAAGCGCCGCAACAGACGGAAACGTGCCCGTCAAATCATCAGGATTCGCACCCTCAGTGACCAACTGTCTCGCCTTTTTCAACGTATCAGCCCAAGCCTTCGTCACAGAGTCCACGCCGTGTCCGTCGTTGGCTGTCATCATGGCCCAGTTGTGTTTGGCGTAGTAATTCTGTAACTGGCCTTGTTGAGCTACGGCTGGGTAGTGGTTCGATTTTATACCGCTTGAGAAAGGGAGGTTGCCGAAGTGATAGGAGAAGTAACTTTGGGTACGTGAGCCAAGATCGATGGAGGCGGCTTCGGCTTCGAAGATTGTGCCGTCGAGCCATTCTGATCTGTCGAAGAGTGTTTCTATGAATTTGCTCTTGGCTTGATGGTTTACTCCGACGAGTCTAGGATGGTTAGTAAATCAAATACGATGGAGTATTTCAAACTCGGATGATTCTAGTGAGATGAAGAGTTCACTAAAAGGATAATCTCATTGAGAGTGAAGTGAGATGAGACCATTTTCACTTGAAAATGCAAGAAATTCACAGCACATCACTCGCACAAACTTACCTTTGCGGTACAACAACAGCATTACTCTTGGACTCTATGTAGGAAACGATAGCCTCAACCGGCTCCCCTATCCTGACCCAAGACATAATCTCCGCAGCCTCAGCGTCCGTCCCCACACGCATAGCCGCAAGCATAGTCTCAAGTTGCACAAGTCTCGCCTCTTTCTCCATCAACTTGGACTTCTGCTCATTATACGCATGAGTAAGCCGATTCAGCCTCTCACCGGACAAAATCTTAGTATCGTACTCGCAGACATTACTGCTAAACTGACACCGAGCACAAGGCTGCTTGCCGTCGCATTTGGTCTTCGTCTTGCGACACGGCACGCAGGCGTGATTCGTCGAGGCCTTGCGCGATGAGCCCGCGCGGGACGGTCTGGGACGGCGAGGTTGAGGTTCTGGGGGTGAGGGAGTTGGGGTGAAGTGTTTGAGTGGTGCAGGGGCCAGACTGGGGAAGCGACTGGTGCTCTGCATCCTAATGGTAGGATTCTGTAATGATGACGTCGCTGAGGGTTAACATAGCATTGCATGCAACAGTCTGTCCGCGGGCTGAGACGAGGCGAGGCGATGCGAGGCAGATCACGTCACGTTGTTTCCATGCGATGATTGGTGCGAGCATTTGTGATATTGGGTTTGCGGGGGTCAAGGATAGATGTCACCTGACTACGCGTTTCGTGTTTGGTCTACGAGACATTCCAGTGTCGTTTTGCTAGAATGTGATGAAGATGAAGTAATTAGAAAACATATTCAAGTTGTAATTAGTTGTAACTACCGGAAATAAGATGAAGAAAGTAAATACCAGCACTTGGAGTATGTAGGTCCATCAGCTACTTCGTACGCCTTACCAAACAAGCCCTGGCCAGGTCATGTCATAATTGGCAAGTAAATTATTTCTGCAAACTAAAACTGAATAGATCAACGACACCCACATCTAACTCTCACCGTCGTTGATCTTATCTGCAGGGCCCAAGCTGAGGCAGATCAGCATTGTCAATGAGGAGCTGATTCGGAGCTATTCAACTCCGGCCTGAACATCGCCGCTTTCCGTGGCAATCAGTAAGCAAGACTTCCTCTCCTGAGACATCGTCTAGTCGTCAATTACGTCGTTGTGTAAGATTGCCAAGCAGCAAGCCTCAATGCGATGCAAAGTAATTGATACTGTAGCATCAAAGCAACAATTATCTGCTAGACAGATCTAGAATTACACGCCCCAAGAAAAGCCCAAGATCCCGGAACCGATTGTGAGATTCAATTCAGGGCAAATGACATCATCAAAACTGACAACCGTTAATCCCGGACGGGAGACTTTGGCCGCTGCCCTCGAAACCAACGACGTCACAAACCGGTTATTCAACTTCCGTAACTTTGTTACATTTTTCTCTGTCTTTCTTTTTTGTGTAGAAACATAATTGTGGGGATGTAAAAATTATCAAAACATGTTTTAGTCGTCGTGACGTCGTTGTGAGGCAAACACGCCCAGACTCAAATCCTACGATACAACCAATCATACTCATTAAAATCTTTGTCGCAGAGGAACTGACTGGACGCCTTGCAGCCTTGCAACCACTGCTCGCAGATCATCACAGCTAACAGTAGTTGACAGGCACAGGAACAATCCGTCGGACAACTCGGCTTACTTGTCGCCAACGGCTGCAAGTGCAAGCTTGCTTCCCCCGCTTCGACGGAACGGAACCGAAAACGAGGCCCCATTTCTGTTTCTTAAAAATTCTGTTGACCTTTCCCCAGAATTCTAATCCACTGTGCGATTAATTCTGGATCTATAACCATCAAATTTTGATCAAAGATTTTTCTGTGAGTCCGGTCCGGATGTCCACAAAGCCGGGCCGAAGCCGGAGCGGGAGATACAAGAGTCGGAGCTTGGCATTGCGGGGGGTTAGATAAGAGTCATTCACTATCTATTTCATCAGTAATGATCAGTTATAAGATATCTCGTTTGAGACTGAAGATATCTCATTCTTGATTCATGATAACTTCGCCCGTCCAGCGGTGAGAGAGTCAATACGCGTGGCTTACGAGAGCCCGACAAGGCTACCAACCACTCCCGCCAAGAAAAATGGGTGTGAAGCCGACTCATGGGGTAACTCTCACGACACACTGTGACCCATGACTGACTCAAATCGTTGCTCAGTGGCGGCCAACTCTAACGAGAGAAAGAAAAATTGAGTCAAGCTAGAAAAAGTTTGACGTTCGGCAACTCCCATGGTCAATGGTGCTAGTCGGGTCAGATTTAATGTCTCGGAATAAATAGACTTTTCAATAGTTAACGGTCGAGGCTTGAAATATTGGTTGAGCTGAGGACATGGATACGAAGAATTTAAGGCCTTCCAGCATACGCTATCTACACCGAAATAGACATAACTTACCCGTGGACCTTTGAGCGGCTCCGAACATGTACAGGGTTCCCGCGGAAGGGGAGCTGCCCTGTAACCCCTGTAAGCTGACCCCAGATTTCCAGGTTCAGAACCTCTATAACCTCGGCTTCAATCTGGATCCGAGAAAACACAACAATATTGAATCATGACGAAACTCTGTTACCATCTCTCTTATTGACTACCGAGTCGTTGTCATTGTCGATAATATAAAGCATCACCGCTTTTTCACCGTGGCGCGAAACTCTAGTCATTGATCAGTATCATATCATCCGCCGTCTCGTTTCAGCATGTGACGAGCCATTCCCAAACCATGAATCCCCCAACCCCCCATTACTGTATTTGTCCCTCCCCCCGCCTTTCGGTGATTGTAACTGTAACTCTACTGTAGAGACCACATGCGCGCTTGTCAAATCATGGGGTTTGATCAAGAACTAGTTCCACTGTCTCAGATTATCTCGACAAGAGATGCAGGTGATTTCCTCAGCCTCCATCCATCTCTGCCTTATCAATACCTCCATGTCTACAGATGTGTATCCTGATCGTCTATCCATCCATCTTATTGCAAATCAGGGTCTCGAGAAAGGCAATATTTACTCAGCCGCTCAGGCTGCCGTCAGCTGCAACATATCGCAGCCTCTTACTCTCGTAGGCAGTCATCCTCAGCGACAGTCAGCAGATATAATACACTGTACTTGCCATGTGGCCTTTTGTGCGTATCTATCACCCGCGCGGGGAGAGGATGGATGGATGGTATGGTTCGCATAACGATAGCTTCGCTCAATCTGGTAGCCTGCTGCAAATGGAGCTTATTCTCACTCCCTCCCCCCTGTCAGCAGTCGCGGAGCCTCCTCCCCCGCAATCAGTACGTGGTGAAGTCTGGCTTGGCCACGGAACAACCAGGGCAGTGAGGCCTGCATCTGCATGCTCATTTGTTCAATAGTCTCACCGCAGGCTGGCTGAATATTTCCATTTTGTGAACATCCCAAATATCTTTTCTGCATACACAGTGTTTGCATATTGCTCTGCTCTCATCAGCCTGCGATGCTACACGAACGGAGAGAATACAAGATAGTGTAAGCCCAGAACATTCCCACGAGGTAATCGTACCATCAGTTCATGGAAAGGCCCGAGCTCACGAAGCCTCACTTTTCTGTTTTATTTTCGGCCAGGGGAATGAATGATCTGACTTATCCTCCATTCTGGGGCTAATAATTATACATTCTATTGTCAAGACAGTGTCATCAAAACAACATCACCAGTTTCCTTATTGAGTAAACACCGCCAAGGCTGATCGCCCAACAATGCGGCCCTTTTTTGTCTTACATGTCAACTCGTATTGGCAAAGACACGACGACACTGTATTTCTCCGCCAGACAAGACACAAGACACGAATAAGACATGATTGATTACAATTAGACTACACAGATTAGAAAAATGCAAATTTTTAATTAATGGACAATGATCCTCCCTTGAAAAGTCCCTTATTAAAAAGTAAAGAAAAAAGAAAAAAAGACTCACATTAGTTGACGATCCATCCACTCATAACCAAAACCGTCCATCCATCTTGACTCCAACACCGCGGATTCAACCCCCCAACACACTTTTTCCAAGGTGTGTGCGCGCGATAAAAAAGACGATTGTCTTTGTTGATTGTTATTTGTTGTTGAGAAAGACAATATCCCTCAGTTTTACTTCGGCGGCTTTCGGAGAACAAAGGATTCGGCACTTCCGAATAGCTTCTTTTTTATTCTTCGTTCTATTGTGAATGATGGAATGATGGCTCTAGGGCATTCGTTATCCAGGCCCTCGCTCATCCCCGCAAAATACGTTGTCGGAATGAATATGGAACCTGGTCATGGTCCAGGCTTGTCCCAGGCCTCAAATAAAGGAGAGCAGCCTGGCCTGGGCTGAGTCTGAGTCTTGGCTAAACCCACCCCCAAAGCGAAATACCTTGTTCGGCACCGAATGGGTTTATTGCCACTGTGGATTAGTGATTGATGACCCCTAGATAGCCCTCTGTGATTTCTTCAGTGACGGCACAGTGCACTGTACGGATGCGCCTGTGCTTCTTGCCACCCCCCCTCTGCCACTGCTGCTC
>NW_022157811.1:0-47727 GCF_003316985.1 Fusarium coffeatum | reverse complement strand
AAAAAAAAAACCAAGCCCAAGCCTATTTCACCCAAAACCAGAGACCCCCTTCTGCTCTCTGTCCTGTCTCTCTCTTGCCTTGCCGCGTCCACTCTCCTCTTTCTCTCTCGCTATCCCATCCCCATCGACCCGCAGCCGCCGCTCTCCGCGAAACTCACAACCTGCACCATCCATCTCCCAAGCTCAACCTCAAGCTCAAGCTCGCATTCTACGCCAGCAAATTCGTCCATTTCTCTCAACTTCTTCACCCAAAAACACATCTAATCCATAACCATGGCTGAGATTCGCCGAAAGCTCGTCATTGTCGGCGATGGTGCTTGTGGTAAAACCTGTTTGTTGATGTGAGTTGGCCTTCTTTCACGACAAGACACGACACCAACGTCTCGTCCCCATCGCCCATCACCGTATTATTCCTGTCCATCACCGCGTCGGCTCTACCCGATGCCTCGGCCAGTTCAAGTCTACACCAGGAAATCAATGCGATAGTTGTTCCTGGCTTCTTGTTTGGTTGAGCGCTTCGCATTGTTAGACGCAATCATCTTTATCATCATCGTGATAGATGCAGACGCCCCTTGCTTCACCTCACCATGTTATGTCGCCATCTTCATCGATCATCGCCATCATTCTCTTTAAACAAGTCATCAACTCGTCGCTAATCAATCAAATAGTGTTTTCTCCAAGGGCACTTTCCCCGAGGTAAGCATTGACTCGACACCGTTGATGTCTTTCAGCCATCGCACCGCCACGCGGCTTAACTAAAGACGCTTATCTCTGGCGAGAATGAACAACAACGAACCTTTTACTAACAATTTCACCTTCAGGTCTACGTCCCCACCGTTTTCGAGAACTACGTCGCCGATGTCGAGGTTGACGGCAAGCACGTCGAGCTCGCCCTATGGGATACTGCTGGCCAGGAGGATTATGACCGTCTTCGACCTCTTTCTTACCCCGACTCCCACGTTATCCTGATCTGCTTCGCTGTTGACTCTCCCGACTCCCTCGACAACGTCCAGGAGAAGGTTCGTCCGACACCAACTACCAAATGGCTTCATGATGGATGCCATCTATAAATACAGCTTTGCTGACACGTGCTCTTTTACAGTGGATCTCTGAGGTTCTGCACTTCTGCCAAGGTCTCCCTATCATCCTCGTCGGCTGCAAGAAGGATTTGCGATACGACCAGAAGATCATCGAGGAGCTCCGAAAGACCAGCCAGAAGCCCGTTTCCCCTGAGGAGGTACGATTTCCGCCCTAGCAAGGCGTCCATTTTAGGTTCACCGGACTTGATTGGTCACTTGCTGCAGCTCATGTCAATACATGCTAACAAACATCAACAGGGTGAGGAGGTCCGCAAGAAGATCGCCGCCTACAAGTACCTTGAGTGCTCAGCCAAGACCAACGAGGGCGTCCGTGAAGTATTCGAGCACGCTACTCGCGCTGCTCTGCTCTCACGAAGCACCCGTGGCAAGTCCCACAAGAAGTGTCTTGTTCTGTAAAGGGCCCATCGAAGCCCTCTGAACGCAGCCCACGCACACGTACCGTGGACCCTGCGTTATAATCCTTGTCGTCACAGTTCAACCTCAACTTGGCCCTCGGTAGCTCGGATGAAACGGGCTCGTGGCAGCCAAGAAGGCCAAATTTGTCGGCATGCATCGGTTTTCTCGGAATCTGGAGTTTGATATCGTCTCGCTCATGTCTGGTCCATCGGCCTACGCGCCGGCCCTTCTCGCTGGATTGATGGTTTTCTGGTCGGCGGAGCCCATGGTTTCTTGGACCTTCTGAATCTCGCAGGGGGGGTTGCTATTACCGACAGATACCTCATCTATTTTATTATCACCACTGGCAGGCGAGCGGGACCTCTGTTTTATGTATGTGCTTGTCACGCGCGGGGAGGTGGGCCAGGTGTCTTTTTTTGTTGGGGTCATTGAGGAGGAGGAGTGACTCTCGTTCCTTGCTCTCCTGCCCAGTCTATCAGTTGCAGGTTGATGGACGAGGAATCACTTGGGAGATGTTACAGGAGGCCAGGAGAGGCTTCGTGGACTGGCTACGGCGAGAGCGTTTGCGTCTGCTTGTGTGTGGATATGGGGTCCGGCTGGGGAAACCAAGTCGGATCGGGCCATAAATCTTTTCGTTTTTTCTCTTGGAGCCTCGAGACCGTTACTTAGACCATGGAGATGGGACATCTATTGCGTAGGGCCTGCCTGTTTAATCTCTTGATTTTTTGTATATTCTGCTTACTTCCTCGATGTGACTTGACTGTATACTAACACTTGGAAAATGTGGCTGCAGTTGTATCAAGCATATCGAGATACATCATACAGGCTGCGAGGTTACACAATTGATCACTAGCTACCAGATGCTTGCCTCCAGGGGTTATCACTCCAACTTGTAGGGTGTAGAGAACAAACAGCCTAAAAGTCAAGTCTAAGCTGACATGGTCTAACTCGTTCATTCCGTCCCTTACTCTCAGGCCAAGCTTCCTGATGTCTGAGGACTGTCTAGCTGCTTATCCAGTCTGTCTTGGTCCTGTACCTGTTGACACTTCTTATCAAAGACAACCCATCCACGTGCCAGTGTGTAGTCATGTGGCACCCATCCCATGCTAGACCCTCTGATCGACGCCAAAGCCTATTTCGGTAGTTGTGATACGAGTGATGTAATCCCGTCAACCAGCCACGGAGCATGGGATTGTAAATACATCAGCTTGAGGTGAGTTGGCCTGGTCGAGACAGTTCACGCCAAGCGACATCATTCACGGACTAGTTGCGATGCTTGGAGCAGATATTTTGAGATATGTTTCAGTCTTGTTTCCTTATAGTAGTAGAACTTAAGGTTGAACAGTAGCGAATGTAATCTCTGCTGCACAATATCAAAGGTCAAACTTCCAGTATCAACCGCCGCCCAAACAAAAAGAGTGACGCTTCAAAGAGCGGCCTCATCATGACATCCGCCCAAACCGCAACCACGCTCCCTTAACACCGGTATCTCACATCTCAACTCGTCTCGTCATATCATCGTGAATCCTCTTCTTTGGAAGTTTAGACGGGGCAGTGCTAGGGCAAGTCAGCATGATGCAGGTGAGGAGAGGGAGGAGTGCTAAAACGTACAGCACCGCAGCTACCGCAAGTCTTGCCAGCGCCGTCGATGGCGGCGTTGCACTTGGGGCAGGTGTTGTCGTGGTAGTTAACAAGAGGCTCCATCTTGACTGTGGTATCGAGAAGTGTTATAGACGTTTGAGGTTGTGGTTGATGTTGATGTTTGAGTAAACTGGATCACTAGAAGAAGAGGAAAGGAAAGAGGGGAAAGGAAGGAAGTCAAATTATATATCTACCCATACTACCTAAGGATATGGATACAGTCAGTATCCATCAAACTCCAAACAAATCATCCTTCCCTCACACGAGATTTACGTAGCTAAGGTTCCTCAAAGCGGGGTTGGGTTGGCGTCAAACGCAAATAGCGGGCTGCTGCTTTGTTTTACCCCCTCATGCGATTCGTCCATGTGTGTGACACCCCCCATCTTGGATATGATGCTTCACCTAGGCTTTGAACGCAGTGCAGCTTAGGTCAGGTCCACCTGCTGTGAGGTACCGCATGGCGCGCTTATTCGCTGCGAACTTGAAGGGTCCTATCCTGGTGAGATGGGTATGGGTGGGGAATGGGAAGGATCTTGTCAGAAACAGCTCATTGTGCAGGCATTACTTGGAGAGTAAAAAGTATAGACAACAAGGCAATGTTAAGAAGGTTCGACCTATGATCATATTCTCTGATCACGAACGAGCAGCCTGTCTTGTGGTGCGGTATCACAGCTTCACTTCAAATCACTATAACCAAGTTCAACATGTGCTTCATGTGTTATCAAGAAACATCAAAGGTCTATATCTCAGACACAGTGTATCACGCCACGCCAACAACTCCTAGCATATAAATCTAAAGTGCGTGTGTACGCACAAGTACCTGGGTTTTCTTTGACATGTTTCACTCAAATGTGTAACCGGATCACCACCCGCCTTTTATACATGACCGATTCTTCCTCACAGTCGCATATGTTTTGCGTCGCCACTTACTATCTTACACGTCTGCTATTCCAAGAAGTGTCTATATCTCTTAATGCTTCGTTAGGCATGCTATAATGGTATGAATAAAGGTAAAAGGGTGAAGCACTGCTTGGCCTATGCACATTGCTGTGGTCCATCTTTACCTGCGAAAGTGTGTTAGTACGAGGCTGTGCTATCCAAAGACCCGGTGGCCTGTGTCTCGAGCAGATCTGGGTAACTTACTGTTGACCATCTTTTGTACCGCCTGGATCACACTGATGACCATGACGACCATGCCAAATGCCACCACTGCACCGGCCATGTACGTCCGCCAGCTCCGTGTCGTCAACTTGATGTAGCACAATGGAGGCAGGATATATGCCATAGCCACTGCACTCGTCGCTCCCACGAGTTCAAACACAGCGCCGAGATCGCATGTCACCAGACTCAGCACAAGAGCTGCCACAACGAGACTCGTGCTGAAAAGGAGGTGACGGTTCATGTTGAAGGGCTCGTCAGGGAAGAAGTATGTCAACATTACCTCGCGACACACGAAGGCCTCGAGCGGAAGCGTGGTGAGCATGTTGAGTCCAAAGCAAAGACGCGCAATGTTGACCATGGTGTTGTCAGCAGGGAAGTTGTTGAGAACGTTACCCAGAGTCTTATCGCCAAACGTGAGGAAACCACCCAAAGCCAAGACGAGACAAAACACCATTGATACACCAGTCGAGTAATGAGTGACACGAGAGAAATTGTCAATAGTGGGTGTTTTCAGAGATCCGTAGATGAGGAGCGAATTGTGATGGCAGACGAAAGCTGTGAAAACCAGTAAGCTATTTTGCAAGCTCAGGGGTGCAAATGTAATGACATACCAAATGAGATGACACCAATGGCCTGAAAGAATCCGCCATTGAAAAGAAGAAGTGACGGACTGAAAGAGCCTCGTTCTGATGCAGGAGTCATGATGCCTTGCACCAGAATGGTACAGACGATAACTACCATGCCAACAAGCGCAAACGTACTCGCCTTTGCCAGCTACACATATACTGTTAGTTCATGTTTATTCAAACAAGAGCGCATGTATGCGATCTGGTTTGTGATTCTCACCTTCGAGATATCCCTATAAAGTGTTAAAGGATAGCCAATACCGAGCACAAACACCGCAATCGCAACTTGTCGATTTGCCAGAAGCCCTATCACAGGCACTTCCGACAAGTTCGGCCACACTGCAACTAGCACATGAGGTATCGTATCGCCAACAATAACGCCATATGCGACCATTCCTCCAAACGCAAATACCCACTGCGCAATACTGATAGCGATCAACCCGGACTGTCCAAAGCAATGCTCGACAGTCCCTTGGAAATGACTCGTCCCACTGAGCTTGCTATTGATAACAATAAGACAGATGGTCCAGTCGACTACTACTGTAAGGCCTACAAGTAGCAGAATGCCGCCGACAAGACCAGCCTGGCGCACGGCGTAGGGCTGGCCGATGATACCCGCGCCGATGATGGAGTTGGCCATATTCATGAAGGCTGACTTGAGTCCTGACTTGGGACGGTTCATCTCGTGCTCTGCTTGTTCGGAAGGATCGCCCATTGAGTTTGCGAGGGCCACGCTTGGTGCTTCGATGTTTGTCAGGAGGGGCGTACGATGCGCTCGCGCCGGACTCGTTGCCTCTTCAATGTCGAAATATGCGTCATCCGAGGACCGTCTCTCGTCGTCTCTGAACCCACCAAAGGACTGTCCATTGCTGACTCCCACGATCTCGGGCGTAAGGTCGAAGCGCACGCGGCCTGGTGTTCGAGGCTGGCCATTCCCATCAGATTCGGTCTTGCCTGAAGCCTTCCTCAAGTCTGCGCTCGTGCTTCCACTACCACTGCCGCTGTGCTCATCGTTGCCAATTCCAAAGTAATCGTCGTCGTAGTCGGGCCCGTGGCTCAAAAGACCGCGGTCTTCGCCATGCGGGTTTGGGGAGCCATTATTCCTGGCGTGCGTCATTGTCGAAGGGGAGCAGCAACGAGATATTGCCTGCACATTTTCTCCCCAGGAGAAGACTTATTATTCGATTCGGTCGTAGGTATACGTGGAAAAAAAGACTATTATATGGTCGAGATACAAAAAATCAAGGGTAAACGATCGACTGTCGAATCAAAAGGATAGAATATCTGGTGTTTGTTGTAAGTTGTAAGAGGTTCTGTCTCCTTGTAATAGGATCTTAGCTTAAGGATGGTTGTCTGTCCTTCCCCCAGATAAGCAAGGATAGAGGGGATTAGCGTCAGAGTACAGCATGATAGGCGCTGGGATTGGTGCAACTGCCCTGGGCCCCTTGTGAAATCTGGTCCTTGGTTCTGAAATCGCCCGCTAGTTGCTTATGCAGGGGCACGGATCATTCCATTCAGCAACACCAGGCTCAGAAGAGATGTGAATAGAGAATCGACATCCATTGAGAATATTTGTTGGTTTTCCTAAATTTGATAGAGCTGCTTCTTTTGAAGTTCTGCTGATCAGGATATAACAGCCACCAGCTTGTTGTGAGCCGCTGTAAACTCAGACTCTTCACAGAGCAAATTTCATAGAAAATAGGGGTCCAATTTACAGTCTCCTTTCCAACGGCCAGGGACCGATCGAAATTCTGGAAACTTTCCATACGAGTCAACTAGCAACAGACCAACCTGCCGGATATGTCTTTGGTTGGTTTACAACAGATTCTTGGCATTTCTTTGAGTCCATCCAACATTTCTATTGAGTCTGATGGTCTATCTATGAGAATATTTCAGATGGCTTTATGTGCCATTTGTTGTGTCCCGACAAGTTCTCCCTCCCTTCAATCGGGTATATCTGTGTTCATCCTCCTTCCCTCACATGCTCAGTGAGCTTTCTTTGTCCATATATGCGGCTTTCCATGCTATATGAAGCTCTCGGTATGTATATGCGCGTCTCTTCGCGCGTCTAAAGATTGTATCCGGGGTATTAAAAAGAATGTAATGCCGCTCATCCAACTCCTTCTAAGCCAGGAGGGCGAAAAATGGTACTAAACAGAAAATGAATGTGAAACGGGCTTGTGATAGTAGCCCTGTGGGTGCCGACGAGTCTTGTGTCTCGCTCGCCTGTGTTGAGTCGGCTGTGGCAGTGCCGGTTGAGACTGATTCCTTGCCGAGACCCATGTCCGGAACTGCGGTCGCCGTTGACTCGGAGTTTGTGGTGATACCTGTCTCTTCGCTGTCGTCAGATGTTTGAGTTGGCTTGTTGGAAGTCTTTGTCTTTGACGAAGAGCTAGTCGTTTCTTCAGAGTCATCAGAGCTGTTGTTGATAGCAGTGGTAGCAAAACCAATTCGACGCTCGTCCGCATCGAAAACAGCGTAGACGTTCTTAAGGAATGTGTCGCCAATCAGCCATGCGTCTTTGACGACCTCAAAACCGTACAGGTTACTGGCACACTTTCCCTCCTTGTTTGGAGGAGAAACCCAGTCCTTATGCGAGATAACGTAGTCAACGCCAGAAAACTTGATGGTCATGTTGCCCGTACTGTCGCAAGGAACATGGTAAGTCATGCCATCCTTACTCTCAGCTCCTGGGATAAGAGCATGGACCTTCTTCGCATTGGCTGGTGAGCCGAACATGAATGAGGTTCCGGTGTCGATGTAACTGCGCATGCCTCCAACACCTGCCTGCTCGCCATTGAATCCCATGTCGTCCATCTCAATAGCCCAGTCGTCCTCTTTACCGATGGATGTGTATGAGATCTTGCCGGTGTACTTGTCGGGGTTGGGTGAGCCAAAGCTAATCTCGCCTTCGTTGGTACCATCATCTGCACGGTTCAGAGCGACAGCGAACATGCTCTTGTCGACGTTCTTAGACTCGTCCAAAGCGTTGAGGAAGCATCCGCTGGATCCCTTGTTTATCGCAAGACCGAGAATACCGTCAAAGGCGAAGTTGAGAAACTGGTCCGATGTCGTGTGCGTCAGGCCAAACTGATAGCTGATGTCCATACCAGCCACGGTGATCGTATCGTTGACCCAGTTACCAGAAACCTTTCCGGAGCCGTATGCGATGTTAAAGGATTTGCCTGTCTCCTCGAGTGTGTCAGAGTCGTCGACGCCGAATGTGTTGTGCATCGAACACGCTTTGCTGGTACAAGAAGTGCCCATAACCCAACTTGAGCCAGCACCAGTGTCGATAAGCATGTACATTGGCTTCTTCTCTGACCCGACTCCAACCTCGATAAAGTACGAGTAATCGGTACCATCCTGGTTGACGCCCTGAGTGTGTTTCTTTGTCGATTCCGTGGCCTCCATGACATTGTACTCGTTCTTGCGCTTAGCCAATACACTGGTAGCTGGGACGGTTCCTCCTGTATACTTTGCGATTAAGCGTGCTGCTTCGTGGGCTGCTCTCTCTGATATCGGTTGGCTGGACTGTAGTAAATGGTTAGTACAACGGTGCCTCAGGGCATTTCGCATAACAAACCTTGGGTGTTCTCTGTTTGATGCCCATACGGACACTATCGCTGTTTCCTGCGCCCTGTGACCTTCGTCCCACGCTCTCTTGTCCTATTGGCACATCAAGACGCCAACTCGGAGTGAACGGATAGAATGCATTGACTGATGAGGCGAAAGCCAATTGTGCTAACAATGATCCTGGACGCATCTTGAAGCTGTATTGGAATCAGAACTATGAAGTCCTTGTTGTCGTGAAATGTATCTGAAGTTGGAAGTGGTTGATATAACCGCGACTTGGCTTGAATCGAGCAAAGATGGAGGCCGATTCGGTGCTAATTGGAACAGCTCGTCACAGCTTGTCTCAAACGCGTCTGGTCAATGAAGACAGAGCTGGAAAGGACAGTAATGGAGACGAGATGAGGCGAGGCCTCTGAAGCCAAAGTTGGCTGGAGTGTATTAAGAATTATGATTTATGAGCCCAGCATTGGAAACAAACCGACACAGTAATGATGTCGAGTTGGAGCACACAAGCGAAGACACACAAAACAAGCCGAACAATGGAAGCGGCTTGGTTACTGAGACCAATTCCCGAGTCTCTCTTTTTGGAACAGGGCGTTTCTTTGAAGGGCTGGGGTTGAGCTCGAGTATCGATATTGGAGGGAGCACGACAAAGAGGAACAAAGAGAGAGGAAACACAAACGACGAGAATGAAACGAAACAGAAAAGGAAGGGACGAAGATCGAAGGAGGGAGAGGGAGAGGGAATGATTATTACGAATTAAGGCAAAGCAATACAGGTACAGTATTAAAGAGAGGCAGCAGATGTGGAGGTGAGGGAGTGAGAGTGACGGGAAGTGGTGGGTATGTGCTGCAGAAGGTATGGGGAGAGTGGAGAGAGGTCGAGTCCAGGGGGGGTTACGGTTACTTGATGCAGCTGTACCTTGACCTCTTCCTCTCGATCAAGAGAAAGGGCCCCCAGTTTAGGCAGGCCAGTGAGTAGACTAGCGAAGTTACGAGTTGTCAAAATAGATAAATCATTTAAGAGTTGCCAATATAGAGTTGCATTTATGTCACCTACAAGGACTCTCAAAACTCTCCATCTTTATCTCATCTCCAAGGCCAGACTCTAGACCCCAGAGCTAGGCTTGAACAAGACTCTAATTGGTTATCTAATATCTTGGCTCGATGATCATCTGGACCTAGTCGATACCTGCCGATCTGGTACTCATTTCACCATCTCTTGGATTTGGTCTTTGACTTGGACTGAATCAGATGTCAAGCACATGCCCAAAACCGACTCTTCGGAGCTTCAGAATAAACAAAGGAACGCCCTCCGTGTTGGAGGCAATAGACGTGCAGTAGAACGATGCATCTCTGCTCATCACTGGACGCCTATCTTTGTTAGGGTCAGGGGTCATCGGCTTCTGAATGGGCCATCAGTCTTAGCCGCTTTGATGGGACCTCCAACTGTGGAGATTACAAGCTCCCATGTCAAGGTCAAGGCAAGTCAAAGCCAGGTCAAGTCAAGGATATTGGCCTAAGATAATGCTTGTCTCTTCTGCCGTGTACTTCTTTCTACTTTGAGCAGTACACACATGATAGCGACGTTGCTTTCAACCGATGCAAGATGCTGCTTTCAGTTCATCACTTCTCTAACGTTTACCCCTGAAACGATAAGATGGACGAATGCGTTTAGGTTAAGGTAGGCCCCGAGATCTGCATGGTGGCACACGAAAAGTGCTGCAAAGCAACGTGGAGCAAGCGTTAAAAACAAGCTTCAGCGGTTGATTCAGGCGTCTTCAACTGTGGATGGTGCAAACGATACACGCGTTCAGTGGGAACTATCACTAGCTGCATATTGTGGCTTACTATCGAATCCCTTGCTTGAAACATTTGGCTTTCAGTATTGATCTTCAATAGTGACGAAGAGGGACAGTCACATCATCTGAACTTGTTTCAAGCCTTGCAAGAGCACGACCATTATGCTAACATCAAGCTTAATTATAAACTTTGAACAACTGGTAGAGCCATTGCAGCAACAAGCAAACATCGTTCCATTTCGATTATCACATTAATACTATCACATGAAGCCCTGGCGTCAAACATGCAGTCAGACTGCCATTACCATCGGACATCCCCTAGGCTTGCATCTCAGTCTCAATGTCATTGGCTCCAAGGGTTCTGTTCCTTCAACTGACTCGATAAAACTCTAGTGTTTCTTACGCGTCAAAACATCCCGCAGCGCCACTTTATCGTCTGAAACCCCTGACTACTGCCGTGAGCCTCATAACTGTCAGCTCACTCCAGTTTTTATTCTAGAGCTCTTTTGGTACGAGGCTTTTGACACTCTGGCTTGAGAATTGAATCACTGCACTGTGTTCTTTTGTACTCACCAGTCCCTTGATTCGAGGGTTCGTATTCAGGCACGTAGAGATTGACTAGTGGCTCTTTAACATTGATGTAGGAATACTTTCACTTCTTGTACCGTCTATACATCCAAGCTCAGAATATTGCTTCTTCAGTCTCAGGTTCCTTCCTTCTGTGAATATTCGTTATGCAAAATCATATCGTGTTCCCAATAATATACAATCTAAGGTCCAATTCACGTTTTATATATAGGTCTTGTCAAAGCGTACGCATAAACAGGATACAACCAGGCTTATCCCTGATCCTGGAAGCATATCTTCCGCAACATTGCAATATTTAGGACTCTTCGTCTTTAACGAATTCGAACCGATGACCTATGTTCCATAGAGGAACTCGCTGTCCAAATAACCGAGCTCGCTAGAGCATCTCATTCTGCTCGGTCTGAACTCCACGCATCTAGATTGCTGCCGGTCATAATCTCAGATAGATTGCTTGTCCGACACAATGGATCGTACCTCACCGCATGCGGCTCAAATGACTTCATACCCAGTCCTGGCAGCTCCATTATCTGGCAGCTATGGGTTTCCTGGCCCGCTGATGAAACAACTGCGGCGAGCAGTCAATGCCTAATCTTAACCCCGGCAAGATACAGCACTATCAGGCCGGGTCACGTCGATCAGAAGTAGAGCTCAATTTCCGTGTATATTACTTCTGTTATCAATGGGTATCTTAGGCTGTGATAGGTCACTGAACGTAGCGATGTTCAATTAGAAACTAATTGTTCAGGTAGCGGCAGATCGTCATTTAGACATATAACTAGAAGTTGTCGCTGAAGTGAAAATAGTCTGAGCATTCCATCTATCGCCAGGCGATATCGTCTGTTGTTTCCAATGCCTATTCCCATGTTTCGCAGTCCATATACCCGAGAGATGGCCGTGAGGCAACCAACGGGTTAGAGTCTTGTTCTTGGGAGGACAAGACCACAACCTCACTTCGCTGTAATCCCACTTGTAACCTCTAACCACTGTGTCGCTCTTTCAAGTGTGCGCTTTCCAGACTCATCCTCAGCAGCGTTATCCAATAATCCTCTTCGAACATTCTCAAACTCCTCCATGTCAGCAGTACCAGCTACCCATGCCGCGATATATCGAAGGAAATACCACACAGACTCGTTGCGCCATTTGAAAGAGCATGCAAGCTTCAATGTTTCACGAAACACAGCCGATGTCTCAGCAGGGCGCTTATCGAGCAAGAATATCAGGAACTGCCAACCTGATATGTCATTGTGATGTGCGAAGCACCACTTTTGCGTTGACGCGATCATTCGGGACAGAGCTTCCTCTGTCTTTGACGATGGTAAGACGCACGCGTTGATCATGTATCTTGCGTGACACCAAGCGTAATAGTTTCGGGGATGTCGTTCGCCCGACACCATGATGATATTCGAGATGTCATCTTCCACTGGGGCTTCGATATCGTGAAGACGATACTGTTCCATCAGCCATCGACGGTGATTCCATAATGTTGGTGATTTGGTATGTCGATGAAGCCGACTAGTTAGTAAACTATCGAGCAAGTGTTTCTCAGAACGTAGGATGTCCTCGACATCCTTGTCCTCCAACTTGGTCATGATAAGCCTCTTTCTTGTATTGGCAGCGGTCAAATGTTCAGGATCCATCAACAGCATGACTGCTGTTGACCTCAAGATGTCATCTCTTGAGGCATTTCCATTGTCTGCAAGGAATTGCTTGTGAAGTTTCTGTGCCACAATAAATGCTTGAACTATGCGTAGCTTGGGTATAGCAACCGCGTTTTCGTCTCGCAATACTGTCGAGCTAGGATCCAGGATATGACTTTTGCCCAGTAACTCTATTTCCAGAAGTTGATCTGAAGACTCAATGAGAATATCAGAAATATCGAGGAAGACCCTCTGATGGTCACCATGCTTGAGAGCTTCCTTCACACTCTTGTCAAGTGCTCGTGACATTGGATCATTTGGGTACCTAAGTAAGGAAGCAACGAATATGAAGATGATTTGTATAGGGTAAGCGCGATGCAGCGGACGTGGTGTGGAGGGGTTTGGATGGAGCTCCATGCATGTGTCGGGGCTATGACATGGCTTGACCACGTTTGACAGAACCACCAAAACTAACATCACCATCAACTCAACCTTGATCTCGACCCTCACGAGCACAAGCCGGCGCCGCAACAAACACCCATAGAGTGTGTAAAGCCGTTCCGACTTTTGAACTGCGCAGTTTTCGATCCGCAACCATGGCTTCCCTTATGCTCAGCATCTTCGTTGTCGAAGTTATCGTCAACCTCGTCAACACCATTGGAGCCACCGCAATTAACAACTTGGTGCGTCACTTGCGGCCTAAGCTATGCTCTCAGGCCACGCTTGCTAATTGAAGAAGCTCTGGAATTTGGTCAACTTCCTCCCTATCCCAACCGCAAAGGCTGCCGGCGAGCAGCGAAAGCTCCAAGCCGATTACCTCAAGGTCCGACGAGACCTAAATGCCACGAGTTCCCAAGATGAATTCGCCAGGTGGGCAAAGCTTCGTCGCCAGCACGACAAGCTCCTCGATCAGCTGGAGAAGACTAGTACGTTCCGCTTGTCGTACCATCGCAAGGAGAAGGAGTTAGCTAACACATATCTACAGAGAAAACCACCGAAGCGTCACGATCCAACTTCGACAAGGTCCTCACTGTTGTCCGCATCGTCGTTACCCGCGCGCCGCAATACTTCCTGCCCTTCTGGTTCGCTACTCAGCCTATGTTCTGGCTGCCTTACGGCTGGTTCCCTTACTGGGCGGAATGGATCCTGTCTTTCCCTCGTGCCCCTATTGGAAGTGTCAGCATTGCCTCGTGGCAGCTTGCTTGCACAGGAGTCATTGCTCTTCTCAGCGACTTGATTGTTGGTACTGCTGGACTACTTCTCAACGCAAAGCAGGCCAAGGAGGCACCTGTGGCCGCTGAGAAGGTCGCCGCGGAAGAGAAGAAGAAGTCATAAGACAAACAGCGCTTCTAGACAGATAGATAGCTTATTCGCACATAATAAAGGCATGCATGCAAAGCATTGATTTTACACAAAAAAACTTGACTACGATTGGGGATGTATCTCTTCGAAATTTGACGCAAAGTTCTTCATTGCCGAAGCTGAGACTTTGTAACACGACAGAGAATAACCCTTGGCAGGGTATTTGGGGCTTGATCTAGGCTGCTTTTTGACTCTGGCGACCATGAAGAGATCGCGAAAGCTTCGAAAGCGCCAAACAGTACACGCGAGGTGTTTCTGAATTGGTATCACGGGAGAGAATGAAGGGAACGCTGTGAATAACGGCGCGAGGGCCATAGTATTGCGCTACTGAGCTATAGTTGGGATCGTGAATATTTCGTAAAGATTGAGGAAAGAATGATTGTGTTGTTGTGATTGTGAGTTGAAGAAAGAAAGAAGAATCAACGAGAGGAAGAAAAATTGTCGGTTTTACGTTGGAAAAAGAGGACGGCCCCACCAAAGTCCCAAGTCCCTCCACATTGGCCGAGGACACTCATTCTTCGTTGACGAAAGTCTTGGCGCCACCTTTGCCTTATCGATATTGGTTCCTGGACTGACGTCGTGTCATTGTCATTCAGCCTCGTCTCTCGACTTGTTACGACCGTGTTCAACCTGGACCTCACTCAATTTCACTATATTACCATCAAAGACCATTTGGCCATATTGAATCGATACTGGCCATCATGGCAATTCCTTGGGACTCGTAAGTTGATTTAATCCTTGTGTACATCCATGTTCACATACTCTATTCTCCCCGGCGGCCACTTATACTCCAACTCTCTGTACAACTGCTAACCTTATAACCCAGTCTTCGTTCCCTCGTTATCTTCTTCGGACCCATAATCATACCGAAGGCTATATCATACTACCGATCAGTTAAGAATAACCCTCACGGTCGCAATGCACCAATAGTACCCGTCCCGCCTCGCGTTGGCGTTGCGCTCGCGCTTCTGGCTTTCTTCGTAGTCGGCTACCTCGTCCAGACGCTCCCACCCTTCGCACCCGAGAACCTCTTCCTTGCGACGCAAAGCCGTATCCAGATCCCTGTCGATGTTCTCTTCAACCGAGTCGCTGTTGGGAGACCCGATAATATTCTCACAAAGCAGGACGAGGCTCTAAGGGGCCGGTTTGTCAACTTGGAGAGTCGATTGCTCTACTTGCAGTTTGGTCCCGATGTGTTGGCCAACTGCCCGTTCTGTACCTCGGAGGAACCAAAGACATTCTTCAACTATGCTCTCCCACAACTCTTGTGGCCTCATATCGCCAACCTTTTTGTCGTCGCATTCGTCACAAGCCCTACTTTCACAGGTCGAGCTGGCGCTCAGTGGCGACCAAAGGCCACGATGGCTGCTGCTGTTATCGCAGCTCTCGATGTTTACTTTGTCAACTCTTACAACTACCAGGCCAATGCGCGCGCTCTTCGTCTGTCGGAAGTCGACTTCTTCTACTGGACTGCCCGAATTGCACGCCTGGTAACTCTTGCTGGCTTTGACGCTGTCCTTGGCTGGCTTCTATATCTGTCTGCCACGAACCGGGCATTTGTTGAGCCACCGTCGCCTGTTGAGCGCATTGAAGCAACTGGTCGTGCCTTGATGGTCGTCAAGAGTAAGCTCAGCGCATTGGGCATTGTCAAGAACACAGCCCTACGCGACGAAGATCTTCGATCGCGCAGCCATGCTTATTGGAGCCACGAAGTCCGCCTCATGGGCGAGGTCATGGAGGAGCGTGAGGTTGTAGAGGGAGTCAATGATGCGCTGAGTAATCGTATTGACGTTGGCAGCATTACAAGGGACGCCGAAGGCTATGCACAGAATGTACTGCAGAACTTGCATGCAGAAACAGCACATGATGGTTAAAATCCTCTCCATCCTGCTGCGTATTCCCAACCCTTCTTTCAAAAGAGCTATTCATACAAAAAGGTCTATGACCGTCAAATTTATCTTCCATTACCTTGAAAAACGTATCTCGTTCTCTCTCTTGTAACAATGTCCAGTGAAATAATCTCCCCACTAACCCCCTGAAACATGCACCGTGTTCATTCCTCACATGTCAGTTTAGTTTAATTGCCACATCAAAACTCCATATTCAACATTAACTCTTCGACTCTGGCTTTGTGGACTCTGGCCTCACTGGCCCTGTGGCTGCACTGCTTGTGCTGCCCTTACGACTTGGCGTCTCTAGAGCACCCTCTTGTGCGCTGCGCTCCAAGAAGTTTGCCCAGAGTTCTGATAACGACTCCTTATCCTTTGCAGACGATGTGTCCGCAAATAGATCGGCATTGAGGGAAGGCGAGCTTGGTGTGCGGTTGAAAGGTGAAATCGGTAGGCGTAAATTGTTTGATGTGCCTGGTCGGGCAAGACCAGCTTGCTCTCGCTGCTCGTCGGTCCAATTTAAGTAGCCAGCCATGACTTGGAGGACCTGGAAACGCTTGGCGTCACCGCGGTCGAGGGTGAGGAAGTGGAGGAGATGGTTAGTGACAATTTGCCTTTTCATGGTTAGTGAGATTTTAACAACGGATATGGAGAAACAAACCTGTCTACGTTGTCCTCTGGCTTGGTCTTCTTTAGGTATCGTAGTGCTTTGGTCAAGTGGTCATTCAGCACGATGGCTTCATGTCTCAACTTGCCAATTAGGAGATTCTTCTCCTTGACTTCCTTCTCGTAAGGTGCTGTTCGCTCAAGCTCTTGCGTCAGAGTCTGCTTGGCAGTCTCGGCTTCAGTAGCGCGAGCGTCAGCTTCCTGGACTTGCTTCTTGAGGCCTTGGATCTGTGCCTCTGTGGTCTCGACCATATCACGAAGCTCCTTTTTGCGGGCATCTTGGATCTCGCGGAGAGCGTTCTGCAGGTTTTCGATGAGGGTCGCCTGGCTATCTCTATCCGCAGTAGCACTCTCGTAGTTTTGTCGTAGCATGGTGACCTGTTCCTCCAATTCCGAGACTTTGTCGACCAAGCTCTCCTTGATGGAGCGCTCCTCCATGGCGATAACTTCCCACTCACCCATGGCGTTGGCGGTCGTCTCCATCTCTGACTTTAGGTGTTGAACATGTCGAAGTAATTCTTCCTTCTCCTTGCTCCAGTTCTGTGCCGATAGGTTGTTTCGACTTCGGAGGGTGTTGAGTTCCCGGGTCGCATCCTGCAGTTCTTCCTTTAATTTGGCAACATCACCACCGGATGATGCTGCACTATTCCTGAGCTCTTCGTTTTCTGCCTCGAGCTCTTCTATACGCTCTTTGCTTTCCTCGAGATCCGCCTTGTCGCGCTTAAATCTATCGCTCAGTGTTTGCTTGATCTTCTCGACACGGCCAAGAAGAGTCTGGTATTCCTCCTCGGCGTTCTCTTTGGCGGCATTGCTCTCTTCCAGGTCGCTCTTGAGCTGTGTGACTTCATTGCTATGCGTCTCTTGTATGGTTTCGAGCTGCTTCCGTAGCTGTTCGACCTCGGCCCGCAAGGCCTCTCGTTCTTGACTCATGGCCTCTAGCTTGGCAGAGGTATCTGAATTGTTGGTGTTTTCTTTTTCGCCATCAACTGGAGGGGGTGTGAGCCCGTTGCTCTTGTCCTGGGGCTCTACGGCATGCCCGTTGCTTTGAACTGTGGTGCTTTCGTTTACGTCTTCGGCTTCTGCATCAACTGGCGTCTCCTAAAATGGCGATACATGTCAGCGCGCGCGCAATTGCATGATTTGGGAAGCGTCATGGCTACGTACGGGCTGAGTGGGTGTCTCGGGTTCGTCTTCGAGGGCGTCTTTATCTGAACCCTGTTGAGGCTCAGAAGTACCAGTTTGCTCCTCGGAAGCCTTGTTCTTGTTGGCGTTCTTCTTCTTATTGTTCTTCTTCTTTTTGGACGACCCTGCACGAGCGGGAAGCGAGGCCCCATGGTTAGGACACGTTCTCGACTCTCCATTTCCACCTCAATTGCAGGGGTAGGGATTGCACGCACCTGAATTCGTCGCCTGGGCCGGGTTCGTTGTAACAGCGGAAGACATGGTGAGCTTCGAATGCGCCAGTCACGAGCATTCAGAAGTTCAATGTCGTGCAGATATAGTATTCTTAGCGCCGGGGTTGCTTTTACGCGATAATGGATGCAGGATCTAGAGTAGGCCAGGTCGGGTACGTGTCAGTATGTACATTACAGTACAGAGTGGCCTCCCTGGTGTTGGTGTTAGGTCAACGGGACGGGGAGGGATACCTCTAGAATTCCAGGGCACCACGTCAGCTGAGGCATTGGTGGGATTTAGTGGATGTCAGTACCTGGAGCTCCCTGGAGCTGGCGACGTTTCAACGGGTGCGGCGTCATCCCAACAAGTCGGGTCCGAAACTACCGGCCGACTACTACTGTAACATTTTGTCAGTTACAACATCGACCTGCTCTTTTGGACATTTGAGGCCTTCTTTTACTGCTTAGAAGGTCAGAAAGACTGGTCGAATGATATCCTGTTGGTATTGTGAACCCGTATTCGCTGATACATAGATGGTGCCAAGATGCAATTTCCTCTAATTCTCCATGAGTCTCACTCCAAAGGGCCGTTAAATTTCCTCTGGCTTCTCGGGCTACACCTATATGCCTAAGGTAGGTACTTATTTCGTCTGGCCTGGCTCAAAAGAACTTGCCTCTCAAACTGCCATTGTGATATCTCTTTCGTGTGCCATACATCCCACATGGCTACCGCTTAGACCAAAAGCCGGTAACGTGGGCTTGTATTGGAAAACTCTTTGAGGCTACTAGGAGAAAGCATCTCAATATTGAAAAATTGAAGTCCAACTAGCACCGCATGATGTTGGTTGATTTGGCCAAGTTATGTAAGTTTCAAACAACATGAATAACTCAACGTGGCGCATAGCCAGTCCTCTACGGTGAAGTGACTTAGGCCCGTTACAGGTTTTAATCATTCTCATTGAAGATGTTTTAAGACACAACAGAATAGTCAATTTCCATTGACCAACAACAGATAAACCCAGGTTGATAGCGAGAATAAAGTCGGTTTGCTCAAGCTGTAGGTTAACTTGAGTAAATTTGGCTTAGTCATGTTGGAAGTGGATCCTTGCGATGTTCTTTTTTTCTTTATCACGTCCGCGCTTTGAGATTCTTTTTTTCTTCTTCACATATTTTTCATCTTCGCCATCACACTTTTGAAATTACCATTGTTCACCGTGGCATTTTCACAATCAAGCGCGAAGTAGACCATATATCGCCTTTCATAATCCCGTTGCTTGCTCTTTTATTTTCTATGAGTGCTATGGGTTCGCTTATGTGCGTACATATCTTTGTGAAACTTTGCTCGTTTTGTAGATAGAATTGCCAATGCATGCCTGCAACATAGCGCGTGACACTGAATGATGGATGTCCAATTTGCATTCATTTCATTATGGATCTCTTTTGAACTATATCTATGCCGCTTTAAACGCCGAAAACCCATTGAATTGAACAATTCTGTACCCGATCAAGCCTTTGTCTTGCGGCCCTTGCCTCCTTTTGTCGCCTTGCCCTTGGCAGCCTTACCCTTGGGCTTGGTCACAACCTCGGTCTTCTCGACGACCTCCTCGACAACCTCAGCGGGCTCCTCGACCTTGGTCTCCTCAACCTTGGCCTCCTCTTCCTTCTCGGCAGGTGCAGACTCGATGGCCTTGGTCTCAGTCTCACCGTTCTCGATAGCAGCAACAGGGGCAGGGACATCCTTCATCTCAGGAGCGTCGAAGTCGTAACCAATCTCCTTGAGCTTAGCAGCTCTCTTAGCGCGCTTGGAGTTCTCCTTTTCCACCTTGTTCGCCCATGCAGACTCGGTCAAAGGCTTCTTGAGCTGGTTACCAGCCATCTTGTTCCAGGGGACCGCCTTGAACCGTCGGTTGGCGTTCTTGAACATATCCTCGTGAACCTGATCCTTAGGAATAACTCGGCACTTGAGAATGTGACCGAACAGAAGGTAGTTGTCCATAGTCTTAGCAACGATCTCGGCAGTGGAGGCCTCGGCAAACTTGACGAAGGCGTAGTGCTTGCTGGCACCGGTCTTCTTGTTTCGCGAAAGTCGCAGCGCAACAATGGGACCGAATTGCTCGAAGTACTGTCTCATCTGCTGCTCGTAGAAACCGTGGGGAACGCGACCGATGTAGATAACGCCAGTGTCCTCGTTGGAGGCCTTAGCAGCCTTCTCAACAGCCTTGGAGACCTTGGGAATCTTGCCAACATCCTGTCCATCCTTGTAGCTGGCGTCGCCCTCGGTGATGTCCTCGTCGCCGGAATCGAGCTCGTCCACGATCGCCTGGACCTCCTTGCCCTCCTCAGCCTCTGACTCGGACTCATCGGGGATATCAAGTGTGGTGGACTCCTCCTCGACAACCTTGACTTCCTCGACGGGCTTGCTCTTCTTGGACTTTTGCGCCGGCTTCTCGGCGGCCTTTGTTGTGACGGCGGTCTTCTTGATAGACTTCTGCTTCTTCAGCGACACAGGCGACGCATCCTCGGGGGCTAGAAAAGCTGTATCAGCGACATGAATGAAACTGTCTTGTTGGTGTTGTATGCTTACCCTTTCGCTTAGGCTTGGCAGCTTTGGCAGCGCCATTGGGCTTCTGGATGTCAGAAGCAGCTATAAAGGATTAGCGCATGAAGTTTGCCTGGGTTTGAAAGTACTTACACTTTCTCTTTCTCAATTCTGGTGCCATTATGTCTGTTATGGTTGTCTTGATGCTAGATACGCAAAAGCTGGACTCCCGCAGAAAAAGATGCGTGGGCCATAAAAAAATTGGGATTCTGCCATATCTAATTTGGGCGGTGAAGGACTTTGTCCATTATCAGTTTATCGTAGTGGGGGTTGGGGTCCCTTCAGTGGCTTGTCCCACTAAAAAGTGCCTGGAGCTGCTGAAGCTTACATGGAACCAACGACTGGCGATAGTTTATGGTAAGAGCAGCCCCAGGCAACGTTGGACACTTCACTTTACATTCTGAACACCTACTTTGAGCTGTGGGTGAAACGCCTTGTATCCAAATACTTCAACTTCACAACTAAGCAAGGAGTTACTCATCTTAGTTGACAATCACTTATCTCATCTCAACCATACTCCAAGCACACCGAATAGTCAGGGGGTTACCACTTTAATCCTTTGAGCTTTACAGATATCAACATCTGAGCCCAAGATGTCAAAAAAGCAAGAGAACCTCACTCATGAGGAGATGTGGGATGACTCCGCCCTCATAGATTCTTGGAATGAGGCTTTGCAAGAGTACAAAGTGAGTATGCCCATAGATTTACCACGAACATTCACTGACAGACCTTTCACAGAAATATCACAGCATACACGCCAAAGGTGGAAGTTTACGAGATCTGGAGTCTCAAAACCAGTAAGCAGAATACTTGTGATAAAATCTTGAAGACAGCCTGCTCACGTATGAACTAGGGTTGAAGCAGAGCCAGAACCTGAACAGCCTCAAACAACAGAAACACAAGAGAACGTTTTGATCTCAGAAAGAACCGAGGAAAATAAGGTACGCATCCTTGCCAACGGCCTAATCTATCCGAGCCTCATCCGGTCTTTGGATCTCATCACTTCCGTACGGCTAACCATCTTTGCAGATCCCTTCATCACGGAACGAGTCTAAGGGACCGGCTCCGTCTCAGTCTCAAGGTGTCCCTGCTTTTCCGATACAGACCGTTCTAGGTTCTGGTAAGCCAAGCTTTTTGAACCGCCATCTGCTACACTGTTTGACTAACCAATCGCGATAGTTCAAGACGAAAGCCTCAAAAAACTTCTCATGTCCTGGTATTATGCAGGCTACTACACAGGCTTGTACGAAGGCCAGCAACAAGCTCAACAAAACCATGCTTCGTAAGCGAAGAAACAATGATGTACTCGAATACCACCCTTGAAACACGGAAGAGCGGTAGCCATCTCTCAACGTGGCTGTGAAAGCCATGAGCTGGACATGGGTTCTCGGTCGGACAGCTGCCGTTGATGCGACGACGCAAGATTGATTGTCGTTTACTCGGGAGTATGTGCATGAATGAGCTTAGATGAAGGACTTTAAATGGAACATCGTGGAGAAACCTCCATAAACAAGTCACTGGATGCGATGTTAAAGGCATCTGTAAGTATATATCATGTCACGGTATAGCTACCATGAGTGAATATTTGAGATTATAGGACGACACTAAGCACAGCGCAGGTCTCTATACATCAATAATACGAGTCTGATGCTGTACCACAGCATGCTTGAGAGCTTAAACAGCTTGATATTGAAAGGGAAATATTAAAAATATTTTCTGCCTTCCTCGTGACAGAGCATGTGCATCTTGAAGCATAGACCACCGCCAGAGGACAATAATACACATCTATTAACCACTTCATATCCACTCGACTATGCCCAGAACAAGACACGCGGCCGATGATGGCAGGCCAAGCTTCAAGAAACATAATCTCTCAAGGAACAAACTCCTCGACTGAATCATTGCCTAAGCGTTTGTGAAATGAAAAGGCCAGACGATGTCGATGAAACCTCGACGTTGACGATCAGTTGGTGAAACGAATGTTATACCGCTCAAACGGCGACTATAATATTTAATATCTTGGCTTTGGCCACCACCTCGTCGATAACGAAATAGCTTCATTTCTGGTATAGCAATAGCCTTAAGCGGCTGGTCCAACTGGCAGTATAGGACGGAGAGGAGCACTCCCGTTCTTGGCTCGTCGGACCTGTCTCTATGTGTAAGAGCTTGGGTCTCATCCCTAAAAACTTTACCCCTGCTGTTGGTTAGCAATACGACCCTATACAAGGCCTAATTAAGCATTTTTGCCCTATACTGGGTGCTACGTAAGAAAACAACCCAATCATTATCTGTCGCATATAATTCGCTTGGCGCTGATGAGTAGCGGAATGGGGTAAAACTCCAAAACACCAAACGCGACCCGAGACGGATCTGTCACAGAAACGACCCCCCGCACCAGAAGTCGTTTCACAGGAAACCACAGCGCTATAGCGACCATGGTGATCGGATCTTGAGAAACCGAAGCGAATGCAGGGCTAGACTCTCAGCCTGAGAGTAGCAGTCGGCTTCTTCAGCGGCCGTGTTTCGAACATGTGTTTGAAGGCTTGTCTTTTCAAGGGGTCGCAGCAGCCTTTGACTGATGTACTATAATAAGAGCATGCTCGTTCCACGATAATCAATTCTCGTCTCATTCCCATATCTCATTCTCATTCAGTTCTCAATTGTTTCTTCGTGCTTCATTCTTTTTGCACCTAGATTTCCTTTCATTGAAGGCAGGCCCTCTTCATTATTCGAGTCCCTTTAATCAACTAAAACTAAAACCGATTCAATCTCTGGCAGATCATCTCTACCTATTTCCTTATACCATACCAGTTTAATACCCAGAACGACGTCATGAAGACTTCAACTTTCGCCCTGGCCGCCTTTGCGCCTATGGTTTTTGCCGCCCGCTTCCATGAACGACGAACACATCCTGAGCCTGAGATGCCCGCAGCACCTGAGATGCCTGCCATGGAGCACCCTGTTGCTGCACCGGCTGCCCCAGCTGAGCATCCAGTAGCCGCTCCCGCTCCCCCTGCTGAGCATCCCGCTCCTCCTGCTGAGGTCAAGCACCCTGCTGAGGTCGTCGAGGCTCCTGCCAAGGTTGTCCACCCCGGTGTTACCAAGGAGTCCAAGACTGAGATCATCATCATCTGGCACAACGCCGGAGCTGGTGCCGAGACCACAACCGTCAACGAGAAGGTCACAGTTACTCAGACCATCACCAAGGGTGGAGAGGTTATCGAGACTAAGCCTGCTGAGGCTGCCCAGCACACTGTTACCGTTGGTGGCCCTGGAGGTCTTGTTTACCAGCCCGAAGAGCTCCACGATATCCCTATCGGTGACACTGTCGTCTTCGAGTTCCTCTCACAGAACCACACCGTCTCTCAGTCTGGCTTCGACACCCCCTGTGATGCTATGGAGGGCGGCATGGACTCTGGCTTCATGGCCAACCCCAACAACACTGTGTCTCCTCCCCCCCAGGTTGCTATGCAAGTCATGGTCGACACTCCTCTCTGGTTCTACTGCAAGCAGGGCAACCACTGTGGTCAGGGTATGGTCTTCTCCATCAACCCCTCAGCTGAGAAGACCCATGCCAAGTTCAAGGAGATGGCCATCCAGCAGAAGGGTGACGGTAAGCTTGCTCCCATCCAGGGTGGTGAGCCTGCTCCTCCCGCCGCTTCCAAGCCTGCTGAGGCCGCACCACCCGCTGCCGCTCCTCCCGCTGGCACTGATGCTGCTGCCGCTCCTCCTGAGGCTACAGGAGTTGTTCCTGGCAAGGGCACTGTTGCTCCCGACGGCAGCTGTGTGTGCCACGTTTCTTGCGCCGCTGGTGCTTTCCCTGCCGCGGCCCAAGGCATCAACTCATTTGGTGGCATGGCTGGTAAGTTTGAACCATACAATCTTTACTCATTGTAACAAAGACTAACAATATCTCAGGAGCTATGCCCTACAACCTTGGCGGTATTAGCTAAGTAACGACATGATAGACGAGGAGTGTTGATACCACGGAAGATGCTTAGTACTTGTTTGCGATGTGTTATTACTTGAATGTACCATTTATGGGTTTTAGACGGTATGGATTATTTCTTTGGGTAGCCTAGATGGCATTTGAAATCTTCACGGGTTTGAAGATCGGTATAGTTAGTTAATGGGACAAAACCTATGGGACGAAACTTAATTTTTGATCATGATCTTTAAATGTGTGCCTTTCATCTCGATAGTGCCAGAAGTGATTCGTTGTTTAGGAATCGACTGTCTTTGTGCATCGGGTCGAAAGAGCTTTCGCATCTAGTGTGATATGAGTGAGGCAGTTCTCAAAGTGTAGTAGCAAACAGTCTTCTCGGTATGAAAAGCCATGTTTGTGGTTGTGATTGTACATCAAGGGGAGCATACTCCTCGACTTGCCGTTCCTGGTGATATGCACACCGACACCACGGCCGATTAACACATTTCTGATTTGCGGGAAATATGTTCCTAAGAGCAATCAGAAGATAGTTGACATTGCGCACGACATTGAAACCATTTGTCTGTGAGCCATGTCCTACAAGTAGAGGTTAAGAGCGAAAGAGAAAAAAGAAGGGACCCTAGAGCTGCGTATTTAGCCATCACGAGCAAACATCATCGCAAAGATGTATTCAAGAGGCTACCTATGTATGTAGTAACTGTTTTTTGAAAGACAACCCAACCCATATTATTGCACCACTTCGCCTGTGCTACCCAAAAGTCGTTTCGTTTCGTCGCTGAAAAGAATATCTGATCCCGAACGTTCCCCCTTTGCCTCTGGCCCTTATCTTCCATCTCTTGCAGTTGTGGTATTCCATGCACATGATTGACGATATTTTTTCTTCAAGCCAGAGTGGATAGTGTTCGTACATCATATCGCAGCATTTATTTCTTGGCCTCAGCGGCCTTGCGAGCCTCAGCTATAGATTATTGTGTTAGTATTCACTTGTTCAAGGAGCAGCAGCCTCTTGGTTTGTGGTCGTCGCATTATAGGGCTCGTTTTCGGGGGTTGGGGGTGGTTCGGACATACCAGCAGCCTGCTTCTGTCGCATAATATCGGCGTTGGACTCTTTGGCGTGCTGCATTTGAGTACCGCTCATGTTGGTCTTGGTCTTCTATAAGTGCGAAACATGCCATGTCAGTTCATCATCTGCTGCGCATCTCTGCCTGGGGTGAGGGCATCAATGGTAAGACTAACCGCATTGTTGTTCTTGAGGTTCTTCTCACGAGCCTTCTCACGCTGGTTGCCACGAGCCATGATGACGGTTTGAAGCAGGGTACTCTTACAAAGAAAAATCGAGAAACAGGGGTATTCGACCGTTAAACGTTCGTATTCAAGCAAGAGGTGAAGAAGAGGGAAAAGAGGAAAGGTCGCGACACAAGCGGCCAGACCGTCAGATAAACCTTAGGGATGGGCCTGGAGGCTGTGCCCTTTCCGTTTTGGTGGAAGTCCTAGCCATGGAGCCAATCGGAGGGCAAAGTTTCAGGGAAACCTGAATGGCCTCGATTTGGGTCGATCGGTCGACACTCGACACAGGGTAAGCAGCCGTGACAGGTACTTTGGTTTTGGCTGAGAGTTTGGTGTAGACTCATGTACCCTGGCTAGACTGATCAACCCACTCAGCTCTCGCTTACGCAGAACCTCGCTTTACTGGTGGTAGTGTTACCAAGCATTTATTACGATGTTATACGGGTATGTAGACTTCACTGCACATTGTGATGCACACTTTGAGAGTACATTCAGAACAGGAATAAGTGACGTACACAGGTTCGGTTTACTGCACAAGGGACGGTTAGGTTCATAGCCAACAAACATAATCAAATTACACATGATATTGAAGGCTTTGCGGGTTGATTGGATACACTCGAGGCACGAACCAATGAAGCATGATTATGCCATTTTAACTTGAACTGGAACTCAAAATAGACGCCTGGCAACAAGATTTAAAATTGTCTTCAACGTAGGTTTACTCAATGCTCTTCGACGAAGCTGCGGCAATCCGTACACAAGCGCTTAACTAACACGAGCCGATGTCTAAAATAGCATCGCGCCTATGATTCCAATCCTGGCGCTTCATCTCAGTCTAGGGTCTAAAATAAGCGACCAAGATATGCGAACACGAGAGTTTGGCTTGGTAGGTATTTTGGATAGTCGGGACGATTCAGCTTGATTGGAGAAAGCTAAGAACAAGATGGTAAATTGAGATAGGTACTGAGGTACCTAGGTAGGTACAGGTATCTAGAACAGTGAACTGGAAGATCTGACGCAGCAACAGAGCATAGAGCCCCCCACAATAGTAACAATTTTACATGGAAGCCAATGAATTTGAATAGAAACTCTACGTATCGATGTCAAATCCCTGAGACAGTTTATATCTGTGAAAGTGCAAGATACCGCAATTTGTCAGTTGGATAGCCCTGCTGAATCAACATCTGGAGTAGTCTCAGAACGCCATGAAACAGGACCCGAAGCTACGATATTGGCTTGCAATATATTGAGAATGATAACAACGCATCAATGAAACTCGATGACATGATTCATCTTTTATTCATCTGTTGTTTTTCCTTTGTGAAGCGGACCTTAAACCATGGGCCAAAACTGTAGACTACCTCTAGACCTCTTAGCGCTGCCCAAAGATGACTCCACTATAAATGCCCTGGCCCAGGTCTGAAACAACGTTTCGACACTGCACAACCAATCGTCCACCTTGTAAACCCCGGTCTCGCGAATGACTATATGCCAAACCACCAGCGATATCGCCCAAACTCCAGGAACACAGCGGTTGCGGATGAAATTGCACGAGTACCAGACTTAGGCGCTGCAATGGGTCCATTGGCCTGCAATGCTGCGACCTGTTGCTGCCCATCTCCTGGTTGCACTCTCCACTCGGATCAGGGAACCGCTGAAACGAGTCTGAATAGAGGCTCGCTCAAGGCCAAACATCACGGCCATGATACAGATACGCCAGCTCTGATCATGTTGAAGCCCGAGTGGAGCCCAACATCAGAGTCAATCGTTGACGCGATTCGATGCGGATGAGATCGAATCGTGAGTCGCTTCGCCTTGCGGTTGGCTCCTCGAGTGAGGAACAACCCTTAGCTTCTCTTGATTGCTTCGCTTTTCTTGATGGTGGTTGCAGGGATGGACAAAAGCCTGTTCAACATGCCTGCTGCATCTCTGCATTGTCTCTTACAAATTGCCCTTTGTACTATACAGCAGTCTTTTCTCTTAAAGTCTGCCCTGGCCAACTGTTCAAGCGAGCCCCTCTTCTATTCTCCCATTGTTCTCCATTCATTCAAAGCCTAACAATAATGGTGTTCAATCACCTTTATTGACACCCTTTATTCCTTCTGTCATTAATTCCCTTCTGTTACTACCTATTGTTCACTTATTGACTGTTCGGACCGGTTCCACAATCATACAACTTTCATTTGTGCCTCATCAACTCACTTACTTGTATACCCTGAGCCACTCACTTACTTACACTTCGCCCTTTCACTGTCTGGTCATTTTCATATATCTACCCAGATCACCTCTCTACCCAAAGCAAGAGTACACAGTAAGTTATATATAGAGAAACTGCAACTATAGTCTCATTCTGACCCTTTCTCTCAGCTTCCTGCCTTTCGATCACTACTTTCGAATCCGAACCGAACTCTCTTTTACACCCGAAGACTCTATCTTACTATCCTAAACAACAACTTCTCCGACCATGTTCGGTGAAAATATCCGCGGTCCTGGCATGATTGTGCTTCAGGTCATTCGCGTCCTCACAATCATCAGCCTTATCACAGCCGCCGCCGCTTGTTGGATCCTCGTTATCAAGATCAACCGATCTGCAGGGTGGTTTTTCTTCGAAGCCATGTCCTTGGTTCTCACAAGCTCCGCGACCATCTTCCTTATTATATCCGAATTACCTTTCTGCAAAGGTTACTTTCAGAAGAATTGGCCTGTCTTCTCCGATGCTCATGGCCTCACTTGGCTGGGTGCCGGTCTTCTTCTGATTGGATCCAATATCCTTGGAAAGCTCAACTCTCCTTACAACCGCGACGACAAGATCGGACTCCCCTTCTGGCGACTGATCTTGGCAGCCGGTATTCTAACTCTCACCTCTGGTGTGCTGAACATCATCTGCTCTATCATCTTCCGCGACCGCGATATCAACGCTCGCATGATTCGCGCCGATGGTTCTCTGGCTCGAAGCCGAGACGACTCGAACTCTTTCGGCAAGGCACAGTCCAACTACACCGCATCCTTCAACGATGAACAACCTAAGAAGAAGTTCATGTCTTTTTTCTGGAAGAAGGATGACTCCAAGTCTGGCTCTCTGCGACGTAATATCAGCCAACCGATCAGCCGACCACACATCAGCCACCCCATGGCTAATGACCATGATGTTGAGCGAAACGCACCCGCCAACTACCATCATGAGCGAGACGACGACTCCGAAATGGACCGCCGCAGCCCGATTGTACCTGAAGTTCGCCGTCCTGACACAGCTCTGCACCCCATGAACATGCGAAGAGCTCCGAGTCCAAGCATGTATTCCGAGGCCCGCATGTCCCGGTTCTAAGTCAGTTGCGAGGGGAAAAGGGGATTTATCAGGGCGTTTAGTATATGAAGGAAAAACGGACAGAAAATTAAGCGGCGTTTAGGGGATAAGGAGTCAAATACCCAGAGGTCCTTGGAGGACCTATATTTACAACATTCTTTAATTTTTTCATAGCAAGCTCTTTCAATCGTTACATCGTGATCTCGACTACACACACTATGTACCCTATTTTCTTGTGATTTGTCTTGACCTTCCGTAGAATGTCGTCCTTCCCATGTAATGTCAGGACTTGGATCCGTCTTTGCAAGACTCCGCTTCTATTATTCAGGTGTCATTGGGTATTATATGGTCTGGATGCCAGCTATATCTGATATTTTGCAATTAGGTTGTATAGAAATGTTTCATCAAAACAGACCTTGGGCGCTGTCACGCGAGTGACCAACATGCTTCAGAATAGAAACTTAAACACGAGAAAGGTATTTAAAGGTCCGCCTTCCCTACTACACAGGGCCCCGGTTCTTCTTTCATTTAATTTTCTCGCAGACCATGTGGCCCTAGGTCATAATAAAAGAACAAAGAGTACAAAGGACGGGTTGACAGTCCGAGAGTCGACAAATATTTACACCTCAAAAGAAAGTCGTAGCAGCAAACAAAAATAGGTATTCATTTGTCACTATTGCCGGAGTAGGGAATATATGTAAAGAAAACCTTTTCCCTCTTGGAACCTGTCTCAAGATTTTGGATAATCGTTATCTTTCTTTATCTTTCGCGTTTGAGTCAAGACAAGACCATTTTGTTGAAGTGGAGCCTCAGGCATCCACCATCCTCCTTCCTGAGCTCACTCGACGGGGACTGTACTGTACCTACCTAGCCCGCGCCTGCCTCTCACCTAGCTTCGCCTAGCCTGTCCCAAACATCACCAATACCTTCGTTTCGCCTCACACGACCAGTTGCGCCCGTCTCCAACATCACAACCATGTCTGGAGACTCTGCTGAGGTGGCGGAGGATTACCGCCTTGCCTTGGAAGATCTTTCTGGCAATCTGCGCTTCGAGATTAGCAACCTGACTGTTATTGCTCGAGAGAATACTGAACATGCCCTAGCGATCGCGGAAGTTTTGCAGCAACACATCCTCAAGGTAAGTAGTGATCCAATGTCCTGTTCGAAAGGACGTGTTCTTTCCTATTCTGTATAATCGCTAATCCTCGTTACAGGCGGCTCCAAGCAAGAAACTCCCAGCTTTGTACGTACTAGACTCGATTGTCAAGAATGTTGGCACCCCATACACGCTCTACTTCGGTCGCAATCTCTTCAAAACATTTATGGAATCATACGCCGTAGTCGATCAGCCCGTGCGTCGTAAAATGGAGGAGATGCTTAGAACATGGAAGGAGCCTGTTCCTGGATCTATGGACAGCAGACCTGTGTTTTCTCACGAGTTGGTGCGACCTATTGAGAATGCGCTCTTGAAGGCACGAGCTGCAACAATGCCCCAAGCGGGAATGATGCCTGGGCGACCGCGATCTGCTGTGCCGCATCGTGACACCCCGACACCACCTGGAATGAGACTCCCACCGGGTCATCCAGCTCAACAATACACATCAAATGGAGGACAGTCATTGAGCAATGACATTCGGAATCTAATTGTTGCCACGCAGGCGGAAGCCTCGAGGAACCCCCATGACCCTGGTGTTCAGACTAGATTAAGAGCACTTCATGACCTGCAGGGCATTGTGAACAGCACTAGCTTGCCCCCGGACCAGCTTGAGCTCATTAAGAACAAAGTAACTGAACTTGCTGCTGTAAACATGATGGCGCCTCTGACCCAAAGGCCTGCGCCTACTCCTCCTGTGCCTGTTCAAGCACACTCTATCCCAATGCCTCCTGTGTCCGTAGCCCGTCCTCAGCCCGCAGCCCCGGCTCCGGCGCAAGAAGGTGTGACGCTTGATGCGCTCTTGGGCAAGGGAGCGCTGGCAGCATTGATGGCAAGACAGTCGGCCACTCCTCAAAACTCGACACCCACTCCGCAGCCGCCTCCTGTTCAACATGAACCACCAAAGCCAGCAATGCCTGCGATGTCTGCGATGCCAGCCATGAATATACCAGGTATGCCTATACCAACAATGTCAGCAACACCGACCATGCCAGCAGCATCTACACCGGTGCCACCGCCAGCTGCAGCTTCAGCAGCGCCATGGAGTCTCCTTGATCAACTACGAAAGTCAGGCCTACTGCCACCTACACCTACACCTCCGCCTGCACCAGTACAGCAAGGCGGTATCAATGTGGCCGCTCTGAAGCAACCCTGTCAGTCTTCCTTGATCCGACAGCTACATAACGACTTGGGCCAACCTTGCACTCAATGCGGTCGACGCTTCCGCGATGATGAGGCCGGGAAGAAGAAGAAGATTGCCCATATGGACTGGCATTTCCGTGTCCACCAACGAACCAATGAGGCCGAGAAACGAGGCATGCACCGGAGTTGGTACGTTGACCAAAGTGTAAGTACTAGTCTCAGCCCCGAATCGCCTATATTATAGTTACTAACAAAAATGCAGGAGTGGCTTAAGTCAAGAGAGGTCATCGATGTTGACCACGTTCCAACGACTGAAGACGTTGCCGCGCAGGCCGTTAAAGCATCAGAAGCCGCCAAGCCCAAGTACATCCCCGTTCCTGACCCGTCTCGTGGTATCAACCTTGTTTGTCCAATTTGCCAGGATCGCTTTGAGAATAAATGGCTCGACACTGCACAGGAATGGGTATGGCTAGACACAGTTCTAGTCGGTAATCGTGCATATCATGCTTCATGTCACGCAGAAGCAACACGGGATCGCGAAAATACACCAGTGCTGGGTAAGAGGAAAGCGGAAACGAGTATCGCGTCACCCAAAGTACGATCTCTCAAGACTTCAGCTTAATGGGATTGGAAGTCAGTATATCATATACTATATCAACTTGGCGACAATCGGCGTTATGGAATTAGCATTTGAAAGGAAGGGATGGCGGCAGTTGCGCATTACATGGAGTTATGTCTCAGGGCTTTTTAGCATTTTTAGTCAGCCCAACTATTCAAAGTTGTCGCCTTGGTTTTGATGAAAATAAACTATTCTTCTTGTGTTATATCTCTGAAATAATTCTTTGGTGTTAATGTTTGTTCTTGTAAACCTGGTGAATGGAAGCTAGCCAGTGAACTACCGGTTCTATGGAGCCGAGAGCGGGCCGCCGTTCCTGGATTGGTCCCCACGAATTCACTCAACGCGGACCTGAACGCGTTCCAGCTGCGTTCCACTGTAATTTACTCCGTTGTCGACCTAACATTACTCCATAGGGCGTAGTGAGGTACAGCTTTCAACCTCTGGCAGCCAGCTTCGATTCTTCAAATTATAACTTTGGAGTCAGCCAACAACCACACGACACGACACGAATTGACAACCACTGCTGGGTTGCACAGCCAGTAAATTTTATCCGTCATCATCCGGTCATCGGCCAAATTGAAGCGACCATGGCAGTTGACTGCCCAATCTGCAACAAGCCTGTAAAGCCGTCTGAGATCAACAACCACATCGACTCAGGATGCGAGAAATTCGTGATAGATAAGGAGAAGGATCCAACGCCGCCGCAGTCACAGACAACTCAAAGTAATTCACAAAAACGAAACGCCTCGAATTTCTTTTCTACGCCCGCCCCGAAACGACAAGCTGCTTCTGAAAACCGAACAGCTACGCCTGTTAAAGAAGTTTTGCAGCCAATAGCAAGGAGAAAAAGAACATTTGAAGAGGGTCCTGGCGATGGGCTCGGAGGGAGCACAAAGGACGCCGACGATGCTACGAATGGGGATGCTGTCAACGGAACAAGTGGCTGGGATAAAGCAACCGAGCAAGATGGAAGAGTGACGAAAAAGACAAAAACACAACGAGCCGCGCCCTTAGCTGAAAGAATGCGACCACGAACCCTTGACGAAGTGTGCGGACAAGATCTTGTTGGGCCGACCGGCGTTCTACGATCCCTCATCGAGTCGAATCAAGTACCCTCGATGATTCTCTGGGGTGCTTCAGGGACAGGAAAGACTACGATAGCGCGCTGTATAGCACATATGGTTGGCAGTCGGTTCATTGAGCTCAATGCCACTAGCACAGGGGTCAGTGAATGCAAGAAGTTCTTCCAGGAGGCGACCAACGACCTTGCTCTTACTGGTCGCAAGACGATTATCTTTTGCGACGAGATCCATCGCTTCAACAAGGCCCAACAGGATGTGTTTCTCAAGCCCGTCGAGGCTGGCACTGTGACTCTCATTGGTGCTACGACGGAAAACCCATCTTTCAAGGTAGCAAGCGCTCTGCTCTCACGTTGTCGTACATTCACGCTCCGATCTCTCACAACTGAGGATGTGGTGCGCATTTTGCAGCGAGCTATCAAGGAGGAAGAGGCGGTATATCCATCAACACCACTTCTGGATGAAGCCATGGTCACATATCTTGCCCGTTTCGCTGATGGCGACGCTCGCACTGCCTTGAACCTCCTCGAATTGGCTCTTTCACTCACGAAACGTGATGGCATCACTCAAGAGGATATCAAGGCCGCTCTTACGAAGACCCTTGTATATGACCGTGCAGGAGACCAACACTACGACACCATTTCTGCCTTCCACAAGTCTGTACGAGGAAACGATGCCGATGCGGCACTCTACTATCTTGCCCGCATGCTTCAATCAGGCGAGGACCCTCTATTCATCGCCCGGCGCATGGTTGTCATTGCCTCTGAAGATGTCGGACTGGCAGACAACACCCTACTGCCTCTCGCAACGGCTACATATACAGCCACGCAACAAATCGGTATGCCTGAAGCACGCATTCCTCTCGCACACTGCGCCCTTGCACTGTGTAACGCTCCTAAGAGTACCAAAGCGTACCGCGCTCTCAACAACGCCTACGCAGCTCTTCGTGAACCAGGTGTGGCTGGTCTGCCTGTGCCTCTTCATCTGCGCAACGCGCCTACACGACTTATGCGTGATATGGGATATGGAGCTGAATACAAGTATCCACCAAACTACCGTGATGGACGAGTGAAACAGACGTACTTGCCCGACGACCTTGTTGGGCGTCGTTTTGTTGAAGACCGGGATTTGGGTACAGAGGTCGACCCGGATCTTGAGATGGGTGGAATATAATTTCACTGATCGGATATAGAATAGACTGGAGAACAGGAAAAGGATGAAAAGCGTGGTATGCATTGTATAGGAGTTCGGATAGGTTTGGGTACCCCATTTGTGGGTTTTGTAATATTGTACTTTTACTATAGGACACTCAGGTCGAGATGATAGTCTCGCAATTACAAGTCGTAACAATACGACGAATGTTATCATTTAATCTGTTGTAATATACCAGGAGCGATGCTCGATGACCATGCTGTTCGCTATGTAACGCCTATAAACCAATGCTCAAAACGCCGCCTCCATGCTTGTTCGTATGTGTAGATTCTTAATCATCATCCTGCGTCAAGTCTATAAATCCAACATCGCTCACCCGAACAACGTTCGCTCTGACCCCTTTACGCTGCAGAGCTGCTGTCTCCCTAGCTATCAACTCATCCCGCTCTTCGGCGTCTACCTCGACCTCTTTGAAGAAACCAACAGCGCTGGCCCTTGGGATGAGTAACTTCTTCTTCCGCGCAGGGACAGGGCTGGGAGTTGAGTTTCGGGTTGGTGGAGGATACTCTTGTTGTCGCTTGTCAGGAGATGCGGAGGCGCGGGAGACGAGGGACGAGAGTGGAACAAGATCAGATGAGTCGCTATCAAAGTCATCGTCAAAAGTTGCCTTTGCTTTGGGTTGTCGTCTGGGAGGTGAGGGCCGAGTTGCAGGCTTTGTGAGAGAAGGCTGGGAGTAGCTCGGGTTCTTGGACTTTCTAGTGAACATGTCCATGGAAGTCTGCTTTAACTTAGCTGGCTGGGACGACTGAGAAGAAGCTGCTTGCATCGAACGTATGCTACTTCGCGTGGTATCTTTCAACCTTTGCGGAGAACCGCTCGAGGCAACAGTTGTATGCACCGTGCCAGACTGTCGCTGAGAAGCAGAGGCACGAGCCCTTGGCGGTGGTGATGGCGAAGGGGGAGGCGACTCTGCTGCGCAGGGCGGACTAGATGTGATAACAATCGCCTGCTGTGATCCGTCTGTAGAGCTTCGGGTCCTAGGCGTCACCTGTGAGCTGGCAAGTGACCAAGGGGTTGCAGTCTGCCTGGTGTGGCTCTCCGAGGTGGACATAGGTTGCTTACTTGGCTCCAAAGGTGACGGTATGCGTAGGCGGCGGGTTCTTGTTGCACGGGTCGGCGAAGTGGTTTTACTTTCCTTTGTAACAGTCGTTTTTGAAGCTGCCGTAGATGTAGCATGAGGCTTTGTCGCTCGCACAAACTTGTTAAGTGCACCAGCAGGCATCCCTGATTTCGTCTTATCGGTTTTCTTCGCTCTCGGCTGTTTTGCTTCCCGAGGGCCCCCTTCTCGAATCTTGGCTTTTATCAAGGCCTGCTGAACAGCAGATGGCTTGCAGGGTTCTGCCAAGGCGTTTATTACCCAAACACCCAGTGGAAGGGAAGGATCGTATGGCTTGCTCCGACTCTTTGCGTTTCCAGACACTTCAATGTTCTCTGTGTCTTCCACTTCGTCATCACTGTTTAACGCAAGCCCGGTTCGAGCTTGTAAGATTTCTTCTTCCTCTTCCTTGGACAGGTCGATTGGAACAACATCAATTGGAATATGTTGTAGTCGAACAACAGGAACCATGTCATGGTTAACATCCTTTTTGGCAATCGTAACGCCTTTAATAAGTCCTGCATGGTCTTCCCCCCCTGCAGCTTGAAGCTTCTGTACAAATGCTGCATGAGATAAGACCTTTAGGAACTTCAAGGCACCTATCCGATAATCCCAACCAAAGACTTCGCGGGTAAACTCCCGTAACTCCTGGGCCTGGATCTCGCCTTTCTGGTGTATCTTTTCACGAATTCCATCCAAGCTCTCCAGTGGTGAAACAACAGGGTGTGTGTAGTAGCGCAGGATTTTGAAGTCGGGAAATGTTTCTGGGATCATCAGGGCCTGGTTTCGTCGTTTGAAAAAGCCCTTTTCGTTGGTGCGTAGTTCGTGTATCAAAGAGTTTCTCCAGACCTGGAGCGCGTTCTTATCTGCTGGCTTTAGACGACAGAGCTCTGTACCAAACCCAGCTTTGGCGGCTTCGAGAGCCACCTTGACACCACACCCAGGAAGCCCATCAGGGTTGTAGTCGCCGCCGCTCATCAAAGCAACTAGCACCATACCCTCTCGATCAAGACCTTGCAATCCAAGCTTTAGTTTTTCCGCATCGAGAAGTGAAACGTGTGTGGGCTCCGTGGCCCGTTTCGACTCCGGTGACCATTTTCGCAAGACTTTTGTGCATCCAAACATCAGAGCATCAACATCCTCAGTCAGAACCATATCCACGATTCCATGTTGCTGTAGAAGAGCGCACTCTGCCTCTGCTTCTCCCGGCGCATCGTGAATGGTGCAGCCAAATAGTCGAACCAACCTTTTTGCCTGTGCGTTTGCAAATGAGCTGCCGCGGCTGGATTGCTTGTTGCGCTTGATTGCGGGCTTGTAGGGGCCGTCGAAAACGAAGATAGGCTCGACTGGACATGCTAGGAGGCGAACGAGACGGTAAAACAAGGTTCGGATTTCAGGATTGGTGCCACCTGGGTTTCTGTTAGAATATCAGGTAGACAGCACTTTGGGTATATGGAATATGTACCTTGAGCTGCCTGATTCTGGAATTGCCAGATCGCAACGTCAATAGCAATTCGCAAAGGCCGTCCATGCTTCTCCAAAGATTCAGCGGCGAGTTTGAGTAAGGCGACTCGATCACCTCCACCAATTTCTTGATGGATCCTGAAAGAATTAGAAAATTATAGATGAATATTCAGGAAGTCTTACCCCTTGATGCCCATTTCGACTTCAAGAAGCCCACCAAGAAACCTCGGCCTGCCCCTTCAATTTGATAGTCGATGATGTATGAAGGTGGAAGTTCACGGTCTTGGCCCCACCATGGGAATTAGCAGAAAAGCTGAGACCTGAGCTTAGGGGGAATAAGATAGAGAGCCTGGAGCCGATCTAAGCTCCCATAAAGTGGCTAGATTATTTAGTCTCTTATGTTGGTAGAGTCAAGTATTCTGACCTCAAGGCCCACGTCGCTGCGGTTACCACAGCCAAATGTTTTTGTAGGCGGCAGATCGGCGCTATAAACGCCGACGTTTAAAGATGCATCAACCAACCAGCGTGAGGTTGCACGGCTGCGCCCAGACCAGGGCATCTCTTTCATCCAACGTCGACAATCAAAGACCAAAGAAATAGTAGAGAAAACACAGAACAATTTCACGACATCTCATCAGCTATGGCCTCAGACGCGGCATCTACTACGCTCGCACATAGAAGTGTCGCTAGTATTCGTGGAGGTGCTCCTCAGGGGCCTGGTCCTTCTGCTCCACACACTCCAAACCGCTCTTCTGTTGCACCCGTACCCAGCTACGGCTCACCATCAACTATTCGTGCAGATGACGAGATCATTGTTGTTGAGATAGGATCACGACACGTCAGAGTTGGCTTTGCTGGCGACACGTCTCCCAAGGCGTCCCTTCAGTGCAGCCCAGAAGATCAACGTCGAGCTGGAGACTTTCGAGGTTGGCAACAATCAAAGCCGGCAGCTGGACTGCAATGGTCAAAGGAGCATGAGTTTTGGCGATATGATTTGAGAGAAATTGAGCTCGGTGCGTTCCAGGATAAGCTGGAACGTATACTTCATGATGCTTTCTCAAGGTAGGCTATTCTCAAGCACGAAGAATAAGTACTTACACATCAAAGATACCTACTCATTGATTCTCGACCAAGAAGGATCGGCTTAGTACTGGACTCTGGTGTGCCAATACCATTGTTAACAGCCACTTTGGATATCATGTTCAACAGATTTCAGTCACCAACTGTGTCACTAATGTCGACACCTACCATGTCAGCCATATCAGCAGGTGTCCGATCTGCCCTAGTTATCGACATGGGCTGGGCAGAGACTGTGGTCACCAGCATTTATGAATATCGAGAAGTGAAAACTACACGCACAGTCCGAGGTGGCAAAGCTCTTCTCGATTCCCTCTATACAACCATGGAGGGCTTAATACCAGGGGACCATGACGCTACCAAGAAAAGAGCGATTGGTTTCAAAGAATGCGAAGATATCATGTGCCGCTTGATGTGGTGCAAGCCATCAGAGTTCCGTTCAGCCCAACGGCAGTCGACCCAGCTGGAAACTGTGGACGAGCAAGAAGAGATTGAAGCCGAGTCAGCGCAATCTGGTCTTCCAGCTGGAGTTGCCCAAATATCTATCAACACTGCATCTCGTCCGTTGACGGTTGACCTTTCCTTTGAGAAGCTCTCAGAGATTTGCGACGACACCTTCTTCGATCCTTCAGCAGACCGGGCGACATTTGACGACGACGAACTCCCACTGCACCTCCTCTTATACAAGCATCTTTTGCAACTACCGCTTGATGTGCGCGCCATCTGCATGTCACGGATCATGTTTACAGGAGGTTGCTCCAATATCTTGGGCATCAAACAAAGAATCATCGACGACCTAACAGCTATTGTGAAGAAACGAGGATGGGAGCCAGTATTTGGAAAAGTCGTGGACAAACACAGAAGCACTACCAGGCTCCATCGACAATCTAGTACCACATCTCCAACAGAAGGATCACCACCCTCATCAAAAAACGAAGACGAGCATGACCCGTCTCCAAAAGGCGCAGCCGATAAGAAGCACGAGCCTGATCCAATTGAAGCAAAGGTTGAACGACAGCGAGAAACGGTTCCACAAATGAAGGGCCAGATACGCGTACTCAAGACCCTTGGCCCTTGGATCGGCGGAAGCTTGCTTTGCCAACTAAAAGTGCCCGCTATGGCAGTTATCGACAGAGAAGCCTGGCTACAGCATGGTGCGAATGGAGCTTCTCGACCAAGTGAAGTCGATTACAAGGTGCAACAGAGACAGAGCATGCAGGCAGGAGGATATAGTCGTGGAGGACATCATGGTAACTGGACTTTGGGCGTCTGGGGCTCGATATAAAAGCCTCGATCCAGTTCAGATGATGTGAATATGGCAAAGCATCTAAATTGGTTTGTCTCTTATGATTAAATGGTCAAGATTTCTGATGCTATGAGGATTCGACGAAGTGCACGAGAACTGTAGACAAGCATACCCAGGTCATCCACCTATCAGTCCAACACATTGCCCAAGCAGATACAGTGATTGATAAGCTCAATTGACTTAATTGCCATGTTTTCTACTTTGCCAAGAATAAAAACGTTCCCAATATGATGATGCTGATAATACCGTGACGGTCCGGGACGGCTCGGGTAATTGCATTAAGCAAGCTCTCCACTGTTAAGGCTTCGACCCCAAACTTGCTGATCAGCTCCAAGTACCTCAGTCATGCTTCATATGAGCTGCTCACTCACAACTCAGCAGCCGCCATGAACAGGACATTATCGGGCCTGCGGTGTCGCAATTTGCAGCCGAGGCTATTAAGGACTCACCCAGCTTTGACTCGTAGCTTCGCAGACGCCAAGCGACCACCATCAGCGCCAAAGCCTATTGTCGATATCAAGCACATTCGTCAACATGCAGACCTTTATCAGCAGACTTGCGTAGAGCGCAATTATCGCAAGCAGGCGCAGAACCCAGCTAAGATTCTAGAATTGCATGCAAGATGGCAGGATCTTCAGCGACAAGGCCGCGCACTGCGTGAGCGATCGAATTTATTGAGGCGACAACTTGCGAACCCGGCTACTAGCAGCGGCGATGAGGATCTTAAAGAAGTGCGACAATTGACCCGCGAGCAAATCCAGGATGAGGCTCGACAACTGAAGCAGAACCTTTCTTCAATTGAGAAGGGAGAATCCGAGGCAGTTACACGGATGGAAGAGCTTGCGCTGGAACTACCCAACCTCACTCATCCCGATACTCCCAAGGGAAGTGAGTTTGAGGTGATGAGCTATATCAACGATCCACCCACTTTCAAAGAATCTCCTGAAGACAAGATTTGGCGCTCTCACGTTCACATTGGAACTGAGCTTGGACTCTTCGACTTTGCTGGCGCTGCTACTGCTTCAGGATGGGGCTGGTATTATCTTCTTGGTGAAGCTGCTCAACTTGAGCAAGCTTTGATTCAATTTGCTCTTGCGACAGCGACCCGTCATGGTTGGACACAAGTATCGCCTCCCAGCATGGTATACAGCCACATCGGTGCGGCGTGCGGATTCCAGCCTCGTGATCTGAACGGCGAACAACAGGTCTACACAATCGCTCAATCCGCTGACGATGCTGAGCGTGGTGTCCCTGAAATGTGTCTTACTGGAACCTCCGAAATCGCCCTTGCGGGAATGAAGGCCAACACTACCATCGACTCCGAGGATCTTCCCCTTAAGCGCGTTGCTGTCTCCCGCTGCTATCGTGCTGAAGCTGGTGCCCGTGGCGCAGATACCAAGGGCTTGTACCGTGTACATGAGTTTACCAAGGTCGAGATGTTTGCTTGGACAGCACCAGATGAGGACGCGGCTCAGGATATCTTTGATGAGATGCTCGACATGCAGACCGAGATTCTTCTCTCGCTTGGCCTTCACTGCCGTATTCTTTCAATGCCATCCCATGATCTAGGCGCCTCAGCAACCCGCAAGGTCGACATGGAGGCCTTCTTCCCCAGCCGTCGCGACAACTGGGGCGAAGTCACATCAGCCAGCATGTGCACCGACTACCAAACCCGCCGTCTCGGCACAAGGACCCGCGTTGATGGAAAGCTTGCCTTCCCTTGGACCGCCAACGGTACTGCTCTGGCTGTTCCCCGCGTGATAGCAGCTCTGTTGGAGAATGGATGGGATGAGGAGGCCAAGACTGTCGCCGTACCAGAGTGCCTACGACCTTGGATGGACGGTAAGGAGAAGATCGGTCTCGGTGGACGCCGCTCGAGCGTGGACCGTGTGTAGGCTTGAGTCGGAAGGAACGAAGCATGGCTTGATTCCGTGCGTGTACGAATTGAGGATTTACAGAAGGCATGGATGCTATGGAAATGGATATCTTTTTTAATACGAAGGCCGCGCGTGGTCTCAGTCGAATTCAAAATATCAGCTTCAAAAACACTTCCTCAGCGCTGTGACAGTCTGACACGTAGATGGGCATGTTGGTGCGTATATATTAGTCCATTCTCTATACGAAGGCATCTTCATCACCATATCAAATGCTTCACCTTCTTCTCCCAACCTGGCATCCGAAACTCCAATCCTGGACTTCCCCTCCACCAGTACCATCCACTCATCTTCTTCATAGCCCCAAGCCACCCCAGTTCTCTTCTCCTCCACGTTCTGCCTCTCGTACCATCGTCTCGATGCTGCACCACGTACACTCCTCCATCAGACGCCGTCGTCAACCTCGCCTCTCCACGCTCTGGATCCCCGCTGCTGTGGTATTCCCGTCTTCGTGGTGTTCGGTTTGCTTGAAATCGCTTATTGTGATCCAAGTCTAGGATCTCGGTTGCTGCTACTTCCATCCACACATCCAAGGTCCGGAGGTGATCGGCATAGATGACCAGGAGTGCTACAATCGAACACAGGCCTGATGCTAGCCAGAACACCCAAAACGACGATCCTTCAGGTCCGTATGAACTCTCGATAGACAAGATTCCAGATACAACCGTCAATGGAAGTAAGAGGCCACCCAAATATGCTATGCGATCAAGACTTCGTGCGTTCGTGTCCTTGGGTTCGTCTTGCGCCTGTTGAGCATGTGCTTGAAGAGCAACCGTCACCGAGATCTGAATGCGTCTTTGAAGACGTTCTGCAAGATTTGCCCAGTCGGCGGATGTGATGCTACTGAACTGACCTCGCCGTTCCATGCTTCGTGCGTTGTCGGCATTTGTTTCAATAGCACGAGCGATAGTCCATTGAACGTCTACCGAGTCAGATCCCAGAGGAGGCAGAGAGTCGAGCTTCTGAAGCCAGGTGTCGTATATGAGCTCTGCCACCAGGTCTTCTATGGGTCGGAGTTCGACAAGTGTCTGCCACAGGGAGTCTTCCAGTGCGGATCTTTTTGGGGGACGTTTCCCCTGTTTGCTTCTGTCTGGAACAGTATTGCTTGGAACTCTAGCAGGTCGATAGGGTGGCGATGATAACCGAAATGGAAGGCCGTCTAGAAGGAGAATAGGAAGTCGTTCTTTGACCATGAGCGATGCACGGCAGATCCTGATCCCCTCGTCTTGATCATCATCACTCTCATCATCCTTGTCTTTGTTGTCACTATCATCAGCATCAAACTTTTTCCTCCTTATTTCCGTCTCAGGAAATTCCCAGATCCATCCTCCCTTTCTCTTGTCCAGTTCCATCCCAAGCAAGACGCCCACGTCACATTCGTCCCTTACAAGAGCAATCCTCTTCCAGCCCGGTCTTTCCACTGCGCCCGTCTCTTCTTGGAATTTCTCAGCTGTGAATATTTCCTTCTGTCGACAGTTCTGGGCATTCCATTCTAAGATATACGGTCTACCAGAACCTGGAATTACCCGATCTGAGGATCGCCGGCGAGTTGTCCGGTGTCGAGGCTCCGGCGCCGGAGGATATCGTGACATCTTTGCTCTTATCTTGTTTCAGCGAGTTTAATGGCTAAATCGATCACTCTCAAAGAAAAGGTCCGGCCAAGGATATTGTCAATTATGAACTTTCTGAGACTAACTTAACCCCAATATTGGGGAGTTTCACTCTTTTGACTCTTTCACTATAACTCTCTCCGAAGCCTCATGAGCACAAGACTCGTCATGCGAGAAGTTCACAAAGAATTCTTTCTCCATAATTTTCCAAGTAGATGTCCTCTATCCTGAGCTTTTCAGGGTTCCGAAATGTCTCACCAGGCAGATGCTCCTCTAAGCCTCCATATGCAAGTGTTCGGGTATGGTCATGTGCCAACTTCCTAAGCGCAGATGACCCAAAAGGCGAAGGAACCTCAGCACGCGACATTTCTACCTGTGGAGTGTAATTACATAAATAGCCTGTGACAACTACTCGACGGAACCCGAATCCCACGGGGTTGTTCCTGGGTCTGTTGGAATAGGTAAGCGGCATGTCAATAGCATCTTCATCTGCTTTCTCGATTCCTATCACTTGTGCTGAATATCCAAGACGTACCATCAATTCTGTCTGTATCAAAATAGCCGTCGTTCGTGCATGGCTCGTCATCTTTATTGAACGGTAACTTTACATGAAATGGCTCTTTCCCGCTCTTCCCTTAACGCCAGACCAGACGCCATTTTAACAGCGACAACTGTAAATAGGATGTGGAGACTTCCTGTTTTGTCTCTTTCATTCTTCCCCCTTCGCTCCCTTTTCTCGTCCCCACATCCCCTTTCTTCCGTTGCTTTCTCCCCCCCCCCCTCTCTCTCTCCTTCTAACCAGCGATCTTCCTAAGGAGTGTCAAGTGTGTCGAATGACTGAAAAAGAAAAAGAATAGACGCCCCAGTGCAAGAATTCCAGATCGTAATCCCATGCGTATACGTACGACAACATGTCCAATCGATGATGAAGGCTAACCAGTAATGACAATGCTTCGAATTTCTTCAGTGAAGTCTGCGTTCCAAAATCAACGGTGGTGATCGTCGTCACCATCGTGATGCAAAGTGACACTGTTGAACTCAAGGAATGGGTCGGCAATTTCACCACCAGGAGTGGCCAGTCCACTGTCCAAAGGCACTCCCTTCAAGTTCATAGCCCTTGAGCCTGAAAGATCAACACTCTCGCTCTCCTTCACGTTTCGGAAGTTGACAGTATCAACTCCTCTTCCAGCATGGGGGACGATCGGTGGCTTCATATGGCGAATCAGTGCCCATTGTGTTGTTCTAAAGAATGGATGCGCCTTGATATCTGATGCACCAGCTCGGGCGCCAAGTCGTCGGTTCTCGTCTTTGATAAGTAGTTTCCTGATCAAGGACTTGCAGAGGCTGTGGCACGGTTAGAAATGGTCAGAGCAAACTCTTTCACTTGAGACTTACTTGGAGATCTGTGGTGCACCAGCGTGGTCGGGGAAGGGAATATCTTCCCTCAAGATGTTGGCGAAAGTTGCGTTACGGTTCTTGCCCTTGAAAGGTGTTGTGCCGTAGAGCATTTCGTAGATAAGGATGCCAAGAGTCCACCAATCGACTGCGCTTGTATGGCCACTACCCTTAATAACTTCCGGAGCAATGTACTCCTCTGTGCCTACAAAAGAGTTGGTTCGGAAGTTGGCAATACATGAACGTGTGTCGATGGTTGGTAAGGCGTCTGTTCGAGCTCCATTCTTGCCAACGATCATGGTCGGCTTGCCACCAGGGTCTGACTGCTTGGACAAGTCAAAGTCCGAAAGCATAATATGACCCGATTGGTGAAGCAGAATATCTACAAAAAGGGTCAGCTGTGCATTTGTAAGCACTATTTCACAACATACTCTCGGGCTTTAGATCTCGGTAGATAAATCCCATAAGATGCAGGTACTCCAGCGCTGCTGTCACTTCAGCAGCGTAGAATCGAGCATCCTCTTCGGGAATGCATTTTCCAGGGCGCGTTTGGAGAGCGCGGAAGAACTCGCCACCACTGCAATACTCCATACACAAGTAAAGGTAGTCTTCTGACTGGAAAGAGTGGTATAACGTGACAATGAAAGGGTGATTGCTTGTCGCCAGGATTTCCTGCTCGGCGAGAGCTCGCTTGATCTTGTTTCGCTTGATCATCTCCTTCTTACTCAGTACTGTAGATAGTTAGTTGTAGTCGCAATTCAAGGTCTGACATATTAACATACTCTTCATGGCATAAAGCCTACTACTCTTCTTCTCCCTCACGAGATAGACTTTACCAACGTCTCCCTTTCCAATAAGCTTTATCTTGTCGAAACTAGAAGGGCTAACTTCAACGTTTCGGACCTTGATCGAATTGGAACTATAGGTTCGACGGAAGGCCATTGACATGTTGGGAGCTGGTAGAGCAGCAAGAACGTCGTCTGGATTGGCATGCTTGGACATTTCTTCAGTTTGAGAAGTCTTAGCCGATTCTATGAGGCCAAGCGCGCCAGAGCTTGTAAGAGGATCCTTACCAAGCTCGGCAGTCGCAGGGCGCTCATTGTTGGGGTCGTTCTTGGAAAACAAGCCTTGAGCGTTGGGTGCGCTGGCGACTCTTCTAAGTCTCCTAGCAAGCTCCTCTTTGGTCTCGCTGGTAGCCTGGTCGGTTGTAGTGGTGCCATCCGGTGCTTGGATCTTCAGACTTGGCGTATCCGGGGGGCTCGGGGGAACAGAGTCGGAATTATGGTGACGCAGTCCTGGTTGGCCTTGATGGGCAAAATAAGGGTTCGCGTGAGCCGTAGGGCTCATAGCCTCCTCCAACTGGTTGCCTTCGCTTGCCACGGTGTGCGCGCGCAGGCGGCCAACTGTATTACTAAAGAACTTTGTGTGACGAGATTTCGAGGGATCGGGTGTGGTAGCGGCCGAGGTCTTTTCTTTTTCCTTTTCTTTATCCTTATCGCTAGAAGCACTGCCAGTACTACCTCCAGTGTTCATACGGAAGAAATTGCGCAAACGGTGGCTGACCTGGCCGCCGGTGCCATTCGAGTTCTTTTGGGACGGCATCGCGAGACTTAGAAACGGCCGGGTAGGTGGGGACGGAAAGACTTGGTAGGGTTTCGATTAGAAATTCGCTGCCATATTCAACGGCTAAGAGGTGATTGAAGATGAATAAAAGATCGGCGTAAGGAAGAGCGGCAGTATTGATAAAAAGGGAGGAGGGAGGAGGAAGGAATGACGCTGGCCTTGAGACCTGCTATGGGTCCTGATGAATTGGATTGGAAATGGAACGGGCCATGCATGGATGGGGATGCTCGGGGGGCGGCGTCGGAGCTTTCTGCCTGAGGCATGACTAAGATTTCCATCGGCGTACCAGAAAAATCAACCGCTAGAAGCATGGAGACGGAATGACTTGATCACTTTACACCGATCTAGACCGACATCTAGACTATTTTATTTTGGCATCCCCGGTCGTAAAACAGTACGGAGTAGCTAATCTAAGCTCAGTATCCTTAGGCTTAGCTTGGGACTTAGGTACCTCTTCAGCGGCTGTAACGCCTCGCCTTGTGGCTTAGAGAGTCAGAAGGTCGGGCCTGGCCGTCTGGGGACCTATCGTTGGTCTTGGTAACGTTAGTTTTAGTGAGCTTGGCTTTATCCATATTACAAAGCTGCCTAGCCCGATCTCGCCTCTTGCAGCTCGGCTTCCCCCCAAGTGCCCGCAAACTCCGAATGTTTCGAGCGGCCAATGATGATCTCGGTTTCAGCCAAAGCATTCAGTTTCTCTTCAATCTTCAGCAAAAAGGAGAGAGGTCCCTTGGGTTGTCTTCGGAATGTTGGCTGTATAGACTAGATCTCCAGGGCTGGCGAGCCACTAAAACGACAAGTTGAAGTCAGTGTTACGCTAGAATCAAGAGGCGCCGATAGCCTAACCTGATCGGAGCATAATCCTTGTAGCCTCGATAAAGGTTCCTGTAACCTGCAGATTATTCTGTACCTTGCGTCTCTTCTCTAGTGATGACAGAATAAGTAGAATGCTCCTCGAACAAATGAGGCGACTCATTAAGCCATAATTAGAACATAGGCCCATGAGGCATGTCAGATCAAAGGCTTGGGAGGGTTACCCTGTCTGTGAGACGATGCCAAACGATATCCGCTTGGTTTAACACCACTGGACTGGCATTGAAGATTTGAACGTGGCCGGGACCTAGTACTGACCCCCGTCGTCCTAAGTCTTCACTTCAATACTCTGTACAAATATGGGCAATGCTTAGGGCTGTTCATGTTCATCGCCGGCTTTCAATGGTGGGTGTTCGGATGATATTCGTGGCTCAGCTACCCTGAAAGCAGTGACATGACAGCGGCTCGACCACATTTCAAGGATTATCAACACTAGCTAGCCGTGCTTTCCAGACCATCCAGGCTGTGAAACAAACCTGAATATCGATTAATTCTACCGTGGATTCATGGAAGTGAGGCAGTACGCATGTTTATGCAGATCTTGAATCGTCCTGGTGTGTTGATCTGAATGAAGCAAGCCTTGACCCATACGCATGATATCATAGCTCGTTTACAGAGATGTTCCTCGCAAACCACCTGTAAGTGCCAAGGTTTCCTGGGAAACTCACGACAATGGACAATGCGCTTTCCGGGTTCCCTGGAACGCACCATTTTGGGAGCAATGAGAGCATACGATTTTTGTTTACCTCGAGATTAGTAGTGCGTAAAAGAAGCAGAACAAGGTTTCCCATTCGACCGCCCCCATATAATCTGGATACTCTAGATGACTTCATCATTGTATTCTCGAAGCAAAAGACCCTTGGGTATAAGCATTTCTAGGGGCACGGATGTTTTGATTGGCCCTACACCAAATAAATACGAGGCACCAAGAATGACCGAAGTGCAACCGGATGTACAAGCCTCGTGAATATTGTGCTGGTTTTACGCCGATATATAGCTGGACTCACGATTAGCGGCAGCAAGTCTATATGAGTCAAATTGTTATCTTCATATAGTACATACGACCAAAGGTAGTGGAAAATACGGGATCCCGTCCGCTCTCCCATAGTCAAGCCACTAACCGGCGGATTAGTAGTTGGGTCGGTGACGACCAGCGAATCCCCGCTGTTGTAT